>NW_027638068.1:165000-170000 GCF_951216825.1 Electrona antarctica | reverse complement strand
TCCCCCACAAACGTATCCACAAGGCCACATGGCGATCTCCAGATCAAGTCACAGAAAATCAAATAGACCACATATGCATCAATAGAAAGTTCAGGAGGTCAGTACAAGATGTACGAGTCAAGAGAGGGGCAGACGTGGCTTCAGACCACCACCTCGTGCTGACAATCCTAAAATTACGCCTGAAGAAGTACACCACAAACACCAGTGCAAGAACAAGATACGACGTCGGACTTCTCAAGAACAAAGAAATACAGAGCAGATTCCAGATCAGTCTCACCAACTGGTACCAGGTACTACAGGAACAGGAAGCAGATATGGATGTAGAGACGCATTGGCAACACACAAAGAAGCTGTGGCAGGACACATGCAATGAAATATTGGGGAAGAAGAAGACGACAAAACACAAGGAATGGGTCTCAGTGGAAACACTCCAGAAACTGAAAGAAAGAAAGGAGAGGAAAGAGAAACAGAAAACAAGCAAAACAAGATCAGCAAGAGCGCAGGAGGAATACACACAAGCCAACAAGGAGGTAAAGAAAAGCATCAAGAAGGATAAAAGAGATCATATCGACAACCTTGCAAAACAAGCAGAAACAGCGGCAGGGCAAGGAAACATGAGAGACCTCTATTTGATCACTAAGAAGTTAGCAGGCAAGTTCCAACAGACAGACAAACCGGTAAAAGACAAGCAGGGAAACTCACTTACAACAACAACTGAAGACCAGCGGAGAAGATGGGCCGAACATTTTAAAGATCTACTGAACCAGCCTGCCCCAACAGACCCACCGGACATTACACCAGCAGAGGAAGTTCTGCCAATAAATTGCGACAAACCCAGTAAAGCAGAGATCAGGAAAGCTATCCTCCTAACGAAGGAGGGAAAAACAGCAGGACCGGACGAAATTCCAGCAGAAGCCATCAAGGCCGACTTGAAGACTACGGTGGACATGCTTCATAGCCTCTTCGCCAAGATCTGGGAGGAAGAGAAGATTCCAGAAGAATGGAAAGAGGGGATCATCGTCAAACTACCAAAAAAGGGAGATCTCACAAACTGTAATAACTACAGAGGAATAATGCTTCTATCGGCACCGGGAAAAGTGCTCAATAGAATTATACTGGACAGAATGAGTGCAGCAGTTGACCCCTTGCTCCGAGACCAGCAAGCAGGTTTCCGGAGCAACAGATCCTGTACGGACCAAATCGCCACCCTCCGCATCATTGTAGAGCAATCCATCGAATGGAACTCTCCATTATTTATAAACTTCATAGACTATGAAAAAGCCTTTGATAGTTTGGATAGAGAGATTCTGTGGAAGCTGCTGAGGCATTACGGTATCCCAGAGAAGATTATCACCCTGATTCACAACACCTATCAAGGAACATCATGCACAGTTGTACATGGAGGCCAACTGTCCGAGAGTTTCGAGGTCAAGACCGGTGTGCGCCAGGGATGCCTCCTATCGCCATTTTTGTTCCTCATAGCCATAGACTGGATTATGAAGACCACCACAAAAGGAATTAAAAATGGCATACAGTGGACCCTATGGACACAACTAGATGACCTCGACTTTGCTGACGATCTGGCTCTCCTGTCACACAAACACAACCAAATACAGGACAAGACAACCAGGCTAGCAACTACATCCCTTGGGACTGGGTTGAGAATAAACAGGAAGAAGACCAACATAATAACAATCAACACCTCTACCAACAACACAGTCACAGTAGGAGGCAAACCCATTAAAGAAGTCAACTCCTTCACTTACCTAGGCAGCATCATAGACAAGCAGGGTGGAACAGACAGTGATGTCATAGCAAGAGTAGGCAAAGCCAGGACAGCCTTCATTATTCTGAAAAACATCTGGTCCTCCAAGGACATAGCCACAGCAACTAAAGTGCGTCTCTTTAATTCAAATGTAAAATCCGTCCTTCTCTACGGTTCAGAGACGTGGAGAATGACGAAAAGAACATTACAGAAGATACAGACCTTTATAAACAACAGTCTGAGACGCATCTTTAGGATCAGATGGCCGAACAAAATCAGGAATGAGGAACTGTGGCTGAGAGGAAGGCAGGAACCGGTAGAGAAGCAGATCCTGAGACGAAAGTGGGGTTGGATAGGACACACACTGAGGAAACCAACAACCAGCACCACTCGCCAGGCCCTGACGTGGAATCCCCAGGGGAAGCGGAAGAGAGGGAGACCCAAAAACACCTGGAGGCGGGACACTGAGGCGGAGCTGAAGAGACAGGGAATCAGCTGGCGGGAGGCAGAAAGGATAGCCCAAAACCGTGTTGGATGGAGAAGAGTCGTAGATGGCCTATGCTCCACTGGGAGCGACGGGCCTAAGTAAGTAAGTAAGTACATTCAACGCTGCCATTCGTGCGGTTGGAGATGTCCCGTTCGTACACATTCCATAACGGGATGGGGAATAGACACCCGTCTCTGATGTAGTTTCTGTTCACATATCTGATGAACCCCTGGAGTTTAGGAAATCTTCTGATGAGACGGGCTGTCGACCTCGAACCAGACAGTCCTGCAAAGGCGTCTGCCACGATGTCTACCGGGAGGTACCTAATAGGATTAACAGAAAGACATTATTACAATTGAACTTAAAACTCATTCATCGCAAGTCTAAAAAAAAAACTACCTTTTATTTTTTTACCATGTTATAAAACACGAAAAACACGTCCTTGGCGCTCCAGGACATCATGAAAAAGAAGTTAAATAAGTCCTTGGCGACCATTGAGTTAATCGAAAACAAGGACCAGGACTTAGAGCAGTAGGCTAAATGAAAAAAGACCGTTAGCATAATGTAGCCTATATTGTGCATGCTTTTGTGCATTGTGCATGAGAGAGAGATGGATATAAATACATACCCAATGGCCATTATCTTTCTGATGCATTTTCGCAGTTCATCATCCCTCCGATATTTGACCACGAGCCCCAACCTTTGGACACGTCTCCAGAGCAACTGCGTGAAATGGAAGTAACACGCACTTCGCGTTGTGCGTGGGAGTTCAGTCTCCAATGCGCTGAGCATTGATGCCTCGAAATCCAATACCACTCTTCTGGGACGCCAGCGATGGCCAGTTATTTCCAAAACTTTGGCTTTCACATGTTGGAGAATGGCCCGGTAGACGCCCACCTCCTTGCTGGTCGTCAAGCACATCACGAATGGCAACACCCTGTCTTCTCTGTACCTAAAATAGTAAAAAAAAATAAGTCACAATTAAATAATGTAGGCCTACACTAATTTCTCTCTCTCTTATATTTTTATTAAACACACAAACTGTAAAAAATGTAAGGGACGAGGCTTATGCAACTTAGCTCTGTTAGTGTCTAGCCAAAATGCATGATTTTTCCGGAGGGAGCCATATGTAAAATACCGTAGAGAGTATTTTTTTGTCAAATGTCAGGCTTGCATCACAAAGTGAACAATTGGGTACATTATTGTAGGCCTACTGTGATTATGAAACATTTAGACAACATTTGAACACCCATCATAAGTTATAATTACCTTCCGTGAATGGTCAAAAACTGAACGTATGGTGCTGGACAGGATTTGAAAGTTCCATCGACGAAAATCTCATGGCATCTGTGAAGTCAGTAAAAATATAATTTAATGTCAAATTAACATCAAATAGTGTCATAGAAAAATTAAGATATAGACAATATATAGTTAATTAAATTACCCGCTCAGTTGGCTGTAGTTACGGTCAGTGGCGAAAATGGCAAACTCCCAGTCTCTGTCTAGGAGCGACAGGAAACGCGCTTCACCCCAAGTCTGTGCCCATGGTCCGTCGATGACCACGTCTTCGACCGCGGCAGGAATGGCCGGTAAAAGGCGTCGTCTCATCCGTCTCATATTCGTGGAGACCGTGTAAAACTCAGGGAGCGCTACACGTGGCCTGTCCCGTCTCGCGGCCCGGACCGCCTCATCGTAGACGTCCGCGACGTACTGGTTTTGTTGGGTCTGCACGAATCAAGGCCTCAAGTCTATCCCGAAAAACAGTGTCATTAATCGCGTCATCTTCGGGCCCGTGATTGTGTCTAGGAGGTTGCGCCAAGACATTGATAACGGCATTAACTTCGTTGACGTTAAAGAAATTGGTCTGCATAAAAACATTACATGTTTTTCGTGCACAGCGCCAAAAGATTTTCTGCCCCCTTTGCTTGTTGCGTTGATACCTATAGCCTTCTAGGATTAGAATTCGTCCACCCCGCGTTCCTGCCTGGATGTAAGCCATTGTCAAAAAAAAAGTGGTAATGAACGTCACATAATCAGTACAGTATATATGGGCTGATTGGCGTTTAGGGCGTATCCACATTCTTTTGTTTGGCATTGTCCACACCCGTAAGGGTTGGGGATCGGAAAAAAGGCCGCCCCCCAGTGAGATGGTATTATTTGCAAAGATTGTTCATTTTATATCACAAGTTCAATTCATATTAATATAACGTCTAATTATTGGGGGAATTGCAATGTATATAATTACATGCAAATGTATTTCTGTCAAAAAATGATTAAAATCTATTGAAAAATTGAGGATTTACCATATTTAAAAATAAATAAAACAAATTATCTGGTACAGTGTTCCTTGATGAATCTTTATTTAAACTAAAGGTGAACGTGATTATACAAAGTAAAGACGAGCAGGCCAAGCGGGCGCCTCCTCTGGGCGAGTGATTATCCCCCGCGGGCCGATAATATTAGTTATATGCCATACCTTCCAGGCATACAGTGCTGTGTTTTAATTTATGATCTAACGTATGACATTTGCATGCAGTGATTGAGAGAGAGGGAGGGAGGGAGAGAGAAGGAAATCAAATCAAACTTTATTTGATTTGTTGACATGATGCAGCGAGCAAATGAAAGCATGAAAGGTTAAAACAAACATTAAATTGACTCAGGGATTAAAAGCCAGGGAGAAAAGATGAGTCTTAACTTAAAAACATTTATAGACGGGCAGATCTATTATAAAGGGGGAAAAATAAAGGA
>NW_027638068.1:92500-160000 GCF_951216825.1 Electrona antarctica | reverse complement strand
ACGCCTACATCAAAAGAAAGCTGAACTTGTCCACTTCAATTAAAAAAATACATTTTGATTTTACCATGTTCCATTCTGGAGATATTGACCTTTTTGCAACACCTGCATTTGCCTGGAAGTGGTTATCTTGAACAGCGAGCAGAGTTATGGATGGTTTAAAGTCAGAGACATTGACAGGCAGATATAAAATTGAACCCAATAAATATCCTATACATCCTATACACCGAATGAAAGCCCTGAATGTGTACTTTTACGAGGAAAACAGTAAACATTGATCCCATCTACAGTTAGACAGTAATTGGTTATTGAATGCAGCTTGTGCCCACCAGATAACTTCAGAGAAGACATGGACGTGAACTCCTCAATATTCACAAAATAAGGCCTATAGCGACATATAAATACTATATACCGTATGAAACAGAAGACTCTCTGCTTTCATAAGGAAAAAAATTGTACTGTAATAATAAAAAAATCACACCCCTGTGAAGTGAGCAGTGCAACTCTACTTCTCTACTTATTCACTACAGCTCGCTATATACGGACTGAGGCAGAAAGTCATGTAAACCTTTTATTTACAGTTTGGTCTGTAAACTTCTACTGTAATAATAAAAATCACACCCCTGTGAAGTGAGCGTTGCAACTGTTCTGTACTTATTCACTACAGCTCGCTATATACGGACTGAGACAGAAAGTCATGTAAACCTTTTATTTACAGTTTGGTCTGTAAACTTCTACTGTAATAATAAAAATCACACCCCTGTGAAGTGAGCGGTGCAACTGTTCTTTATAGTTGCGCGGTGCAACTGTAGAGAACAGTTGCACCGCTCACTTCACAGGGGTGTGATTTTTATTATTACAGTAGAAGTTTACAGACCAAACTGTAAATAAAAGGTTTACATGACTTTCTGTCTCAGTCCGTATATAGCGAGCTGTAGTGAATAAGTACAGAACAGTTGCAACGCTCACTTCACAGGGGTGTGATTTTTATTATTACAGTAGAAGTTTACAGACCAAACTGTAAATAAAAGGTTTACATGACTTTCTGCCTCAGTCCGTATATAGCGAGCTGTAGTGAATAAGTAGAGAAGTAGAGTTGCACTGCTCACTTCACAGGGGTGTGATTTTTTTATTATTACAGTACAATTTTTTTCCTTATGAAAGCAGAGAGTCTTCTGTTTCATACGGTATATAGTATTTATATGTCGCTATAGGCCTTATTTTGTGAATATTGAGTTCGGGTCCATGTCTTCTCTGCAGTTATATCTGGTGGGCGCAATGTGCATCCACCCAGTATCCAATTTATGACAAACTGTACATGGGATCAATGTTTACCCTTTTCCTCGTAAAAGTACACATTCAGGGCTTTCATTCGATGTATAGGATGTATAGCATATTTATTGTGTTTATTGTTATATCTGCCTGTCAATGTCTGACTATAAACCTTCATAACTATGCTTTCTTTTTGATGATGATTGCCGCCTCGCCTAATCTATCTCACTGCTTTCATTGTTTTGATCGCAGTAACATTGGGGGGGGGGGTCATGGGCACATTGGGCAGCAAAAGTCTTGATCCGTACGGCTATAAAAAGTCCCATTCCACCGTTCGGTTCAGAACTACGGTGAGACGCGTTGTCATCAGCTGATTTTGTTTTTCAAGCTAGTGTAGGGGAACATGCCTGGGCATGCTAGCCTGGCACGGCCAGACTCATAGCGAGGGTTCACTGATGTTTCCTCCGGGGAAGAATCTTCAGTGAATCCCCGCTATGAGGCTGGCCAAGCCAGGCTATGGGCATGCAGCTTGGGGGCGATGGAGGGGAAAAAAAGCGTCACCCGGCTGTGATGTCGACGAGAAGGAAAAAATGACTTCCACAGATGACAACACCACGGTTTAGGTCGCGGAAAAGTTCGTTATACATTACACCCGGGTCGATTACGTCCCCGACGCGTTCATTGCGGTCTTATCACTACAATTATAATGAATAAAAAAGCGTTACAATCACACGTCTGAGCGATCTCCGATTATGACGGCTCTGCATGGCGATACGTGATCCACCAACGGAACACTGTCTTGTCGTGGCGGCCCCTCGATAGATACTGTGGTTAGTTCGTAGTATTGTAGGCTCGGGGATCGTTTGGTCGCTACAGTATGAAGAAGGAAACATGCATCTGTCCATGTGTGTTGCAGATGTTATGCATTGCAATGCCGATCTGGTGCATATGTGTTTAGGCAATAGGCAGCGTTCCGTTCAGCGTTCAACTGGCTTCTACACGTAAAGCGGCCAGCCCTCCTGTTTTCAGGAGGGGAGGGGGGTTTTTGTTTTTTGTTTTTTTTTCTGATCACGTGAGCGGGAGTAAGCAGCAATGATAGGGCGATGGTTCTTCATTGTCCGGGTGGGTAAAAAGATGAATGAAAGTATTCTATAAAAAAGTGATTGAAACGTATTGATACGTGATCCGCACCCGACGTTTGATTAATTGATAACGTATTGATACGCGATCCGCGTTGGGAGTGTTAAGTCAACTTGCCATATGCTTAAATGTTTTATAAGACCAACGATTTATCCGCAATAGCTCGTTTTGGAAACGTCGGGGCTTAACGAGACACTGCTGTCTCGTTGAACCCAGCTGGGTGAATAAGCTAAATTAGGCTACCTAATCAACGGTAAATGCTTGTTACATACTCGAGGATGGTATATTTATATGTATTATATATGAGACCGTGACATATTTCTATATATTGTATATTATACAAGGGGTATTTATATATATATATATATATATTATGTTATACGGTGATTATATTGATACATAGGGATATTATAGTATATAGTGATATGGCATAGTATGGAGTGCTGATTGCAGTTCTCAGTCACAGGTCTGGCTGGTGCTCGGAGGCGGAGACTTACCTTCCACCTGCCCACCTCGTCAACGGGAGCCTATCATCATCAGAAGGCCGGCCAGAGGAAGACTACTTAAGAGCAGCTGTGATGCCAGCTCGTTGGCAGTGTGACTCAGTCTGTCATACTGAGAGCATACTGTCCAGGGGAGCTGTGAAGCGACACCTTTGTAAAAAGTCAACACTAGGGTCTCCATATACCTGTGTGGAGGTTCCTGAGTGTTTATATATATCTCTTGCCTGTCTCGCTGTGGTGATGTTACAAGTAATTATACGCACCTTGATTTAAGTGGTATGGTATAATTTACAGGAGTATGGGAGCTTGCTTTTTGTAACAGTCATTATTTTGTTAAGCATTAGGTAGAGTAGAGAGTTTAAATAGGTTGATCATTTGTAACCATTCTTTTCCTTTTGTTGGTTAGGATTAGATAGAAGGTTCTTTTGCATCTAGGATAGGTATAGTCTTTTTTTGTTTGTTTCCCTGGGTTGCCCCATACAGCCTTTTGTTCTCATTATATAATTTAAATAACACTTGTAACTCGACGTGGCTCGAGTAGAGGGCTCAGCCCCTATATTTAAGTTGGTTGGAAACCCAGAAATTATCGTTATTATTCCGTACAGGTTGTCTAGATAGAAGGTTATAGCTATATATATATCCCCATATTGTTTATATATATTCATACTATTGCATTGATTGCCTATATACCTTCTGTCTATTGAATATACCTTATTGAAGCACTGTGAATAAACGACAGTTCACTTGCCAGCCTTGTTGCGTCCTTTAAGTACCCCTAGATATATGAAGGAAACGTAACAAGTGGGGGCTCTGGAAAACGGCTGGCTGAGTGAGTTTGTTGTTGTTTACGCTACTTGAATAAGGCAGTGGAGATGGCAACCTTTGATCTCAATGCGTTCGTGGCCGATCCCTCCATAGGTGAGTTTGACACTTGTCGTAAAGAAGACTTGATAAAAATTGCGGAGCACTATAGGATCACGGTAAAAAGTGGGGATGCCAAAGCTAAAGTCAAAGATCTGGTGTTCACGAGACTGGTGGAGATGGGTGTCCTGATCATTCCTGGGTTGGTTCCTGATGTTCCAACTAGCTTGCCTCAGTTCCCTGCCGAAGAGTTAAAAGCGGATGGGCTTACAACTGCATTTGTAGGGGGGACCGACGGGGCCATAGGAGGTAGTGGGGTTGATGGGTCCGAAAAGGGGGAGGACAAGGGCACGGCACCCCCGGTGGGACTGCCTCCGGTGGTGAGGTCTAAGAACTCTCTCGACCCCCCACGACCGCGCCTGGGTTCGGGATCCTCCTCGGGTTCAGCTGGGTCTACTAAGTCCGTGTTGGAAAGTTCTCAGATAAAGATGCGCATAGCGCGCATGAAAAAGAAAGAGCGAGAACAAGAGAGGGAACGTGACAGAGCGTTCCAATTGAAAATCACAAAAATGAATGTGGATAAGGAAATCCACATACAGATTTCCATACGGCAGATGGAGTTGGAATGGGAGGAAAAGGCAAAGGCAAGGGCCGCAGCGGCATCGGCAGGCCAACAGGCACCCCAGCAACGGTCCGGTCCCAGTCTCGGTGACACACCAGGTACGTCAAAATTTGACATTGCACGGCATATTGGATTAGTCCCCATTTTTCGCGAGTCTGAGGTGGATTCCTACTTTAATGCATTTGAGCGTGTGGCTACTGCTCTCGCTTGGCCCAAGGACGTTTGGTCCATTTTGCTCCAGTGTAAGCTGCTGGGTAAAGCACAGGAGGTCATGGCCGCGCTCTCTGTTCAGGATAGTATGAATTATGACACTGTCAAAGCAAGCATTCTACGGGCATTTGAAAAAGTCCCCGAAGCGTATCGTCAGCAGTTTAGGCAGCATACTAAAAATGCTAGCCAGACTTTTGTCGAGTTCGCTCGGGAGGAAGAGGCTCTGTTCGACAGGTGGTGCGCAGCAAGCAAAGTAATGGATTTTAAATCACTGCGCGCACTGCTGTTGATGGAACAGTTTAAAAGGGGTTTGCCCGACAGTATATGCATGCACTTGAATGAACAGAGAGTGGCGTCATTGGGGGATGCTGCTATCTTCGCTGATGAGTTTGTTCTGACGCATAAGAATGTGTTTCATGCTCCAGAGTCAAGTCTAAACAAAGCTCGCAAATCTGGTGATGCGCGTAATTACGCACAGACTCAGCGTTCGCCTGAGCGGGGTGGTGCTAAACAGAGGGAGGATCGCACTTGTCATTATTGCAAAAAGGTGGGGCATTTGATCGCCCAGTGCAGAGCAAAACAACGGCAAGATCACAATGGTACTAAGAGTGTGGGATTGATCAGAATGGAGAAAAGTGTGGGAAATGCTTTTGTGGGTGCACGTTCTGGTCCTGACGCCAGTTATGATCCGTTTGTATTGGATGGCGAAGTATCGGTGTCACAGCATTCTGTTGAGCGCACTGCGGTACGCATGCTGAGGGACACTGGGGCTCAACAAAGTGTTATAGTAGCGGGTGTACTGCCTTTGAATGGCGATACGGCCTGCGGGTCGAGTGTAGTGATACGAGGGATGGATATGGGATATATTTCTGTGCCCTTGCACACGCTGTATGTACATTCTGCTCTGGTCTCTGGGTACTTTAATGTGGCGGTGCGTGATGAATTACCAATCGAGGGGATTTCATTTATCATGGGGAATGATATCGCAGGTGGGAAACTGCGATATCATCCTGTGTTGGAAGTGATAAACTGTCCTATGGTGGAATGTGTTACTGCCAACGACCCCCTGTGTATGAAATATCCTAAGGCTTTTCCAGCTTGTGTGATCACCCGTGCACAGTCACGTAAAGCGGGGAAGGATTCTGATTTAGCTGACTCTATTGTCATGCGCGCTCTCGCAAGTGACAAAATGTTGTCTGCCGCTCCTGAAGCGTTGACACAACTGCAGAGTGTTAATGCCAGGGGGAGGGAGGTAACTGAGGGTGGGAAAAATCATTTGATTTTGCCTGTAACCAGGGAAAGCCTTATCCAAGCACAAGATAAGGATTCCACATTGAAGAAATGTCTAGCGGCTGTGTTGAGCCAAGAGGAAATTAAAACAAAGGGCACGGGCTACTTTAGTGACCAAGGGTTGTTAATGCGCAAATGGTGTCCAAATGGTGAACAGGAATCAGATTGGAGCGCAGTGGTCCAAATTGTGGTCCCAACTGCATACCGACAGCAGGTTCTCTCGTTAGCTCACGATCATGATTGGGCGGGGCATTTGGGAATTACAAAAACATATTCCCGAATCCTAAAACACTTCTTTTGGCCGGGGTTGAAACAAAGTGTTTCCCAATATTGTCGCACTTGTGCGATCTGTCAGCTGACGGGCAAACCTAACCAAACCATTCCTGCTGCGCCGCTCTGTCCGATTCCTGCCGTTGGAGAACCATTTGAAAAGGTTATTGTGGATTGCGTGGGGCCTTTGCCTCGTACGAAGGCTGGGAATCAGTATCTACTGACTATTATGTGTGCTGCTACTAGATTTCCCGAAGCTATTCCTCTGCGCAACATAACTGCCACCTCAGTGTTAAAAGCTCTAACCAGGTTCTTTACTACGTGGGGCTTTTGCAAGGTGATCCAAACGGATCAGGGTACTAATTTCTTGTCAAAAGTATTTAAGCAAGTGATGGAAACACTGTCTGTCCACCATGTGATCTCAAGTGCCTATCACCCGGAGTCTCAGGGGGCGCTAGAACGGTGGCATCAGACATTGAAATCCATGTTGCGTAAATACTGCTTTGAGGCTAAAAGAAGTTGGGATGACGGGATTCCATTTGTGTTGTTTGCTGCTCGTGACGCAGTACAGGAATCTCTAGGGTTTGCTCCTAATGAGTTGGTGTTCGGACATACGGTCCGCGGCCCCCTTAAGGTCCTGAAGGACAAGCTGATGGCCGCTGACGTGACTCCTGACACCAATGTGTTAGACTTTGTTAACAAACTTAAAGGTCGGCTCGAGAAAGCGTGTTCTCTGGCTAGAGAGTGGCTGAAGGCTTCTCAGACAGACATGAAGAGGCGTCATGATAAAGTTGCGGTTAGACGCATCTTTAAGGCAGGTGATCAAGTCCTAGCCTTACTGCCTGTTCAGGGCTCTGCTCTATCAGCCCGGTTTTCAGGTCCTTTTATGGTTCTGGAAAAAATCAGCGACACGAACTATGTGATTGGAACTCCTGACAGGAGGCGTAAGAGCCGTGTCTGTCACGTTAACATGTTGAAGGAATTTCATGTGAGGGGAGTAGGGCTAATGGTGGCTGAGCCACATTCTTCTCCTACAGAGAGTGTGGATGGCCAGGGTGATCCTATGGATCTACAGGCTGCGGAGGACGATGGGTTGGTGCTGCGAGCATCACCTGCACCCGAGGGTCGCCTCTGTAATTCAGAAATGCTGATTAAGTTGCCTAAGACTCTCACTCATCTACGCACTGAACAACAACGTGACGTCATGAGGTTAGTGAAGGATTTCCCTATTCTATTCGGGGATATCCCCACTCGCACCACTGTGCTCGAGCATGATATTGATGTGCAGGCTGCACGGCCCATTAAGCAACACGCTTATCGCGTAAACCCAACTAAGCGTGCGCTCTTGAGGAAGGAGGCGGAGTATCTCCTTGAGCATAACCTGGCACGGCCAAGTTCTAGTCCATGGAGTAGCCCGTGTTTGCTGCAGCTTAAAAGCGATGGTAGTCCTAGATTTTGTACGGATTATAGGAGGGTGAATGCGGTGACGGTCCAAGACGCTTTTCCTTTGCCGAGGATGGAAGATTGCGTGGATAACTTGGGGTCTGCTGCTTTTGTTACTAAACTGGACTTATTAAAGGGTTATTGGCAAATCCCCTTAACCCGTCGTGCCTCTGAAATTTCTGCTTTTGTCACGCCGGACCATTTTCTCCAGTATAGTGTCATGGCATTTGGCATGTGCAATGCGCCCGCTACCTTTCAGCGAATGGTTAATATTGTGTTGGAGGGGGTGCCCAATTGCAATGCATACCTAGATGATTTGATCGTCTATTCAGGGAGTTGGGACGAGCATATTGAACGCTTGTACACAGTGTTCACTCGTCTAGCTAAAGCTGCGTTAACGTTGAATCTAGCCAAATGTGAATTCGGCAAAGCTACCGTGACGTATTTGGGACGGCAAGTAGGCCAGGGGCAGGTGCGACCTATTGAGGCTAAAGTCGCTGCCATCACCGCCTACCCCGCTCCCACTACGGTTCGAGAGTCGCGCCGGTTCCTTGGCATGGCTGGCTATTACAGAGGGTTTTGCAAAAACTTCTCGACCGTTGCTTATCCCCTCACCAATTTATTGAGTCCTACGAAACCCTTTATCTGGTCTCTCGAGTGTCGTTATGCATTTGAAACTGTCAAATCTCTCCTGTGTAGTGCGCCGGTCTTGGCTGCTCCCGACTTCAGTCGCCCGTTTACCCTGGAGGTGGACGCGAGTGGTGTGGGTGCTGGAGCTGTCCTGCAGCAGGAGGACGTGAGTGGACTTGTCCATCCCGTTTGCTATTTCTCCCGGAAATTCAACAAATACCAGGTGAAATATGCAACCGTAGAGAAAGAGGCCTTGGCTGTATTGTTTGCGCTGCAGTTTTTCGAAGTGTACGTGGGGTCGAGTCCGTTGCCGGTGGTCTGTTACACGGACCACAACCCCTTGGTATTCTTGCAGCGCATGCGCAATCACAACCAGCGGCTCATGAGATGGGCAATTCTCATTCAGGATTACAATTTGGAAATTCGACACAAAAAGGGGGCAGATAACGTAATGGCAGACGCCCTGTCTAGAGGGTGGTAGAGATAGGGTCAAACTTTGTTTGATTTTGGGGGTGGGGGTGTTACATACTCGAGGATGGTATATTTATATGTATTATATATGAGACCGTGACATATTTCTATATATTGTATATTATACAAGGGGTATTTATATATATATATATATATATATATATTATGTTATACGGTGATTATATTGATACATAGGGATATTATAGTATATAGTGATATGGCATAGTATGGAGTGCTGATTGCAGTTCTCAGTCACAGGTCTGGCTGGTGCTCGGAGGCGGAGACTTACCTTCCACCTGCCCACCTCGTCAACGGGAGCCTATCATCATCAGAAGGCCGGCCAGAGGAAGACTACTTAAGAGCAGCTGTGATGCCAGCTCGTTGGCAGTGTGACTCAGTCTGTCATACTGAGAGCATACTGTCCAGGGGAGCTGTGAAGCGACACCTTTGTAAAAAGTCAACACTAGGGTCTCCATATACCTGTGTGGAGGTTCCTGAGTGTTTATATATATCTCTTGCCTGTCTCGCTGTGGTGATGTTACAAGTAATTATACGCACCTTGATTTAAGTGGTATGGTATAATTTACAGGAGTATGGGAGCTTGCTTTTTGTAACAGTCATTATTTTGTTAAGCATTAGGTAGAGTAGAGAGTTTAAATAGGTTGATCATTTGTAACCATTCTTTTCCTTTTGTTGGTTAGGATTAGATAGAAGGTTCTTTTGCATCTAGGATAGGTATAGTCTTTTTTTGTTTGTTTCCCTGGGTTGCCCCATACAGCCTTTTGTTCTCATTATATAATTTAAATAACACTTGTAACTCGACGTGGCTCGAGTAGAGGGCTCAGCCCCTATATTTAAGTTGGTTGGAAACCCAGAAATTATCGTTATTAGTCCGTACAGGTTGTCTAGATAGAAGGTTATAGCTATATATATATATATATATATATATATATATCCCCATATTGTTTATATATATTCATACTATTGCATTGATTGCCTATATACCTTCTGTCTATTGAATATACCTTATTGAAGCACTGTGAATAAACGACAGTTCACTTGCCAGCCTTGTTGCGTCCTTTAAGTACCCCTAGATATATGAAGGAAACGTAACAATGCTCCATATAACTATGAAAGCGCCTGCACCGTGCACGTAATATAGTTACATGATGACCAAGTAATGTTACAGTCACACTGTAGGCTACAGCTATTTGGTTTACATATCGTATCGCAGCGCGCTGTAGCCTACAGCTATTTAATTTCCCCATCGTAGCGCAGCGCGCCTCGTTGTGTGCCCACTGCCCAAAATAAAAGATCTGCAAGCTGTCGACAGACTCGACACGCAATCGAGCGGCATGTTGATGGTTTGTATGTCTGTTATTTTGGTTAGGCAACGCACATTACGCGTGGTATGTGGGTTTGAGAGGCAATGATTAATGTAAACTATACAGTAACCTAGTAGATTATAGCCAAGTTGACAATTGTCATAATATTCCCAGTAGCCTATTGGACATAATTAACTGCGTCACTTCAGAGGATCGCTGCTACTTTGATTCAGAAGATGTTTACTCACCCCTGGAAATTGCTGGAAACCATTAGAATGTTGAAAATGGAACATTATCAGCCAATTAACTTGAGTTACATAAATCCTTTATTTCGGCGACTAGACTATTAGTGCGTTCTCTGACACGGTCGTCTCAATAATCCACGGCGCCGCGGCCATATAGTGGCATTTTTCTTTTTCCTTTTTTTCTCTTTTTTTTCACTCGGGCTTTTTCGGGTTTTCGGGCCTGACATTATGGTAATTGTTAGGGTCGGGCCGGGCCTCGGGCCGACCCAGTTAGGGTAGGGTAGGGCCGGGCCTTAATTTTCAGGCCCGATGAGAACTCTAATTCTGATGGCTTCTGTAAATTACCACGGCTCTCTCCACGGCCAGCTGTAACTCTCCTTGCTCTAGCGCTGCGACTGCCACGCTCTTGCCCACAAGGAAGGTCTATGAACCAGTAAAAAGAAAAAAAAGTCTTATAAAATCACATTTTTGTAGGCCTAAATCAACCATGCAATGCATTGTGAGCTTGTAGAGCTTCATCTTTTAGCCTGCTTGTTTTTACACACTTTATACTCTGAGAAACTGAGATATGAAATGATAAACACGAGTGTTATTCTGAAGGCTTCCTTACCGAGGCCACGAGGTTGTCCAGTTAAAAAAATAACTCATCACGCATAGATACAGTAAAACGCATGCTAGTCATTGATCTCAAACAAGTTCACCTGATCTAAATCAACATTGAATTGTCTCATAGCAGCCAAGTGACAAAAAATAAAATATACAGAAAGAGTCCATTTTGTTCATGCTTTACCTGCCACACGAGATGAGACGACATACTGCTGGTCATCAAGAGCGTCACCATCACTCGCGTCACCATCACTCGCGCTGAAATCTGAAAAAGTATCATCATCATCGTCATCATCGTCATTTTCCTCTATCGCCAAGTTTTGTTCAATAACTCGCTACTAGTAATGTGAAATAATCATAATCATCGGCGTGGTATTATGACGTATACATGTTCCATCCTAAATAAATAATTATGACGTTTGCTGTATGACTCGGATCATTTTTATAGCCTAGCATAACGTATACATGTTCCATCCTAAATAAATAACTATGACGTTTGCTGAATGACTGATCATTTTTATAGCCTAGCATAACGTATACATGTTCCATCATGTTCCTGATCTCTGGGTAGCTAAACTACCAGCCCGGGGCTTGGAGAGGCCTCTCTTCCCACCCCCACAAGAGGCGATCTCGCCGGGGAAGGAGCTAACGGCTAACCCAGCCAAGCCCAGCGATGCTTGGCTATAAAAATGATCCGAGTCATTCAGCAAACATTATAATTATTTATTTAGGATGGAATCGTGTATACGTCATAACACCACAACGACGATGATGATGATTTCACATTACTAGCAAACGTTTAGGATGGAATCATGTATACGTTATGCTAGGCTATAAAAATGATCCGAGTCATTCAGCAAACAATGATTTATTTTCCCCGGCGAGATCGCCTCTTGTGGGGGTGGGAAGAGAGGCCTCTCCAAGCCCCGGGCTGGTAGTTTAGCTACCCAGAGATCAGGCTTTGTCGAGCGGGTAGCTACCGGTATTCCATTACTTTTTTCCCCCATCTGTTGAGTGGGTAAGGAGCCGGGGAAGGAGCCAACGGCTAACCCAGCCAAGCCCAGCAATGCTAGGCTATAAAAATCTGAGTCATTCAGCAAACATTATAATTATTTATTTAGGATGGAACATGTATACTATGCTAGGCTATAAAAATTATCCGAGTCATTCAGCAAACATTATAATTATTTATTTAGGATGGAATAGTGTATACGTCATAACACCGATGATTATTACGACGATGATTATTATCACATTACGTTAGGTTGGATATACGTTATATACGATGATATATATGATAATGATATATTAGCTTAACAGTAACGCTGCCCCGGTTGCTTTTCCGCTGCCTAGTGGGTGACCACTCGTCCCCCGAGCAAAACGGAGTGGATTGCGAGGTTGAGTCAGGGTACTCCTGCTCAGCCCGACGCCAGTTTACCTTGGCCTTCTTAGCAGCCAGTCTTCCACCCTGCCTGCGCGGGCGGTGTCCTGTAGAGCTATCAGGCGAAGGCTCCTGCGCGGCCGGGACAAAGCTACTGCAATCCGGGCACTCACCACCGGACCGCTGCTGAGGACTGGGTGACGGGCCTCCTCCAGGGGTCCCAGGCTCCTGGGCGTCGGGGAAGCTACTGCGATCCGGGCTCTCACCACCGGTCTCTTCGTCCGAACCAGACATCTCCGAAGAGGTCTCTTCAACCAAGGCGTTTCTGACACAGAACCGGAGAGACTCCATTGTTCTCTGTCTCAATCCGCCCGGAACGGAGGAATCGCCTCAGCCTCTAGCGGAGCCGCGCCCTCGGACAGGAGCTCTTCCACGGCCGGAGGAGCGGCCTCCGGCGACAGGGTCTCCACGATCCGCGGAGCGCCCACGGGAGACGGGAGTTTTGCCTTGCGGCTTCTTTGGCGCCATGATGGCTCAAAGAAGACTAACAAGACGAGACAAACAGTGAACACTAAACTAAAACTATACAAACGACACTGAACTAAACTAAATAACCTAAACGATCTAAACACTAAGACTACAAGACGAGACAACACTAAACTAGACTAGACGAACAAACGGGAACGACACTGACTGACTAAACAAAACTAACTGACTGAACTAAACGAGCAAACTAAGCTAAGACTATGTGTGTGTGTGTGTGTGTGTGTGTGTGTGTGTGTGTGTGTGTGTGTGTGTACTATACTACTACTATTACTACTATGCTACTACTATACTATATACCTAAAACGCTGATCAAACTCTCTATCGCTATTTTGTCTCTACCAAACTCCAACACTCCTCCGCTTTATCCGTACCTACTCGCACAGAGGAAAATGGAGGGGGGGTGGGGTTTTTATGGGCTGCTGTGTTGATCACGTGATATCTGGCCTTTCTCATATGAACCAGGTGTCGGATCTAAACGGGGCTGGTGCGGAAGAGCGCCCTCTAGTGGATTTTCAAAAAACATGCTCGTCCTGAGCGTTGAGCGTTACTATTTAATAGGACGGTGAACTTCGTTCTGGGCGTTGAGGGTGTTAATAGTGCCATATGTTGACCACACACGGAACCAGTAATTAGAATATATCTTCCCTCTGAATCAAGTATTTGGTTTTCAAATATGAAAGGAATCTGCTTGTCAATAAGGATAGCGACTCCTCTACTATTAGATTTAAAGGAGGAGAAAACTTGCCCGACCCAGCCCTGTTTGAGTTTTAAGTGCTCTATTGAAGTCATATGGGTTTCTTGTAATAATGCTATATAGGCTTTGTATTTTTTAAGATGTGTTAGAACTGTGTTACGCTTAATAGGGTGACCCAAGCCTCTTACATTCCAAGATATTATATTTAATTTAGACATAGTACTTGGAGTAGAGTTAGCTTAAATCTTGCAGCTGCTTTATAGAGATGGGGCCTGTCATTACGATTACCTCTAGTAAAACCTGATGTGTAAGGGTCAATGCCCACCTGAGGATGCACACAACTGTAATATTTACATTCATCTTCATCAGAATACCACTTGGAGTTAAATGAATTTAAATACAAGACAACTTTGGGGTAGTGAGTAAAAGCAAACAATAAACTAAACAACAACACTGAACAAATTACACAACACAGACACGCAGACATACAGTAATTAATGGTGTCAAGTAACACCATAATAACACTAATCATTCTAAGGGGCTATGCCTCAGTACTCGGGAGGGGGGGGGGGAAACCTTGAGTTTAATATCTATAGCACGTGGCTATGTGCCTATAGCGCTCCATATGGCAGGTAGTGTGCTTAATAGGCCTATGCGTGCAGATCAATTTAGTTCCCTTTTTTTTTTTTTTTTGTGATGGCAATAATAGTAGTTAGAAGAAAAGGTGATAATAGTAGCTCAAATTAAAGTAGAAAATGAAAATGGGTGGCCACCAAAGGAGAGAATCTAGCCTCACAGCAAAAATAAGTAGAACTTAAAAGTAGCCTGTAAACCCAAAAGTAGGTCTAGTATACAACATAATGAAACCAGGCGTCAGGGCCACCTTCAAGTATGGCTTAAATTAAGTTTTTCCAAGTTCACATTTCAGAGCTCTAGTTTGTTCACGTTCACAAACCAGAGCTCTCGTTATTATTTCTTAAACATTTTAATATTAACAGGCCAAAATCACTCAAGCGAGATACATTACTAAAGAGTAATAATAAGTAGCATTACTCATCTCATGTGGGGTTAAAGTGTTGGACAATACTTTTAATTATCATAGTTAAACGAAGGAACAAATCGAGTAACACAAATGTATGTTTCGATATACTCTGCACACAGGTGTATGTAAAATGAAATGTAAAACCAGACGGACCAAAAGGGTCCATTTGGTTACACTCACTCCCTGGCCAGAACGCACAGCATGAGAGAATAGCTGAACTCGTAGGCCTTAATAAGCGCAAGAAGACTAAAGGAAAGCAGACAGTTGAGCTAGAAAGTAAAAGCTTGAATCATTCAAATACCCACTCAAATAAATATTAATAGTGAATCAAATAATCTGCTCGATCCTTAGCGCAATCGTCGTAAAATTGATCGACGTGGTATAAATAGAACCAAACTAACTAATCATGAACCAACAAACCAAACAAACATAATAATAAACAAACAACCATTCTTGCACTTGCGGATCGGGGCATATTTGCCCGGATTTCCATGCCTCGCCGTCTTCCTCCCCACTCGGGCACTGGCAGGCTGTTGCTAAGAATTAAGTTGTTAAATCAACTAAACTTACCCCATCGAAGTGACAGGGAAACCACAGACAACGGACATATTATCGGCTAATCAATAACACGGGAGGCCATCGTAAATTACGCGGAAGGATGAAAAATAGATTTATTCAAGAAATTAGGTTACAGAAATAGTGAGAAAATATAGAAGGCAGTGAAAAACAGAGTCCTCACTCCTAACGATCTAACTCCCTATTCTTGTTATCTGTAAAAAGGGAGATAAAGCTGAGAGGCGCGCATGGAAGGATCTCACTGAACAAAGGCGCATTCATACTTTTAACACCTCGGTTCTCAAAAGCGTTATGTTTAGAGTTACACCCCGTCCAGGCGTGCTCATAGCAAGGGGCACGAGCGAACACGTCCGTGGACACGCATCTGTCCAGTGTGAACGCGTAAAGGGTTACTTCAGTTAATTTCTGGCCAAGCAAGGTCAACAGCGTGAACGCGCAAAGGGTTACTTCTGTTCATTTTCAACCTGTAATGTCTGCTGCTATAGGAGAAACACAATAATGCAATAATGTAATGGATGCATACATTGAAGAAGACAGAGACAGATTAACCCATCAACTGCCTTGCAAAAAACACTGTTTCATGAGTATAATACATGTGGGGTCAGAACACATCATTTAAAACAATATTACAGTACAAAGTCATGTGCATTCTATCACACCAGCATAACATATGTCCTCGTTAGTCGTTACTGATTACGCGCCGAATGGAGGTCTAGGGGCCAATTGGGACGTCACTGGTTCGGCACTCACAACATTTTCTAACTTTTTCGGATTTTCTGACTTGATCTGGCCTGTTAACATAGACCTGGTTGCTTGTTTCTCTCTCACAGTCACGAAATGTGGTCAAAGCTGGTGGTCAAAGCTTCCTAGCGGTGTTTGTTGTGATGCATGGATGATGGTTTAGCTTAGCACACAACAGCTAGCAGCCAGGCAGCAAGCTGCTACCATGGATAACAGTATTTAGCGCAATTTTATGTCCCAGGATATGGACTTATGGCTCCATCGCTGCCTCTTTCTTTCAGTATAAAGTAGAACTTTAACGTGTTGCTGTTAAGCTGTTTACCGTTGAATGAAATAGACTCCCATGTGTTACGTGTCGTAAAAAGGCCTCATGCTTTCACTTGGTAGTTCATTGATTACTCTTTTTATATCAAGAAAGTACATAGATCGTAATTTTACTGCGCATGTGTTGTTGTGAGGACAAAAGCTGTATATAGGTGGGGCTAGCGCCCCTCCAATATACAGCTGCAATAAGGGCCTTTCTCGGCTCCACCCCTCTCCCATTGTTTATATTGTGTTTAGTTTCCAAGATGGCCGCAGCACCAGGAGGGGGTGGGGCGGGGATGAGCGGGCAGGGTCGACATATGCCCTTACTGGGCTGCATTCAAAACACTTGCCTTGTGTCTCACACCTGACTTTTGTCTGAACACAGCTTTGATGGATGTGTTCTGCTGCGGCCATCTTGGAAACTAAATACAATATAAACAATTGGAGAGGGGTGGGGCCGAGAAAGGCCCTTATTGGCCAAGCGGTCACGTGTCACGCTGGGCACTCGGAGTGCCGTGTCTTTAAATCCCAGTACCTGTCAGTCCAGTGAATCGAGGCAACACTGCTCTTGTCCGTTGTGGGTCTTGCCTCCAGCCGACTGTGTTATTTTCGTTATGTGTTTTCGTTAAGGTTCTGATTGCTTTACCCATTCTGTGTGTTCCGTTGAGCTCCCTTCGGGAAGGAGTTGGTAAGCTTAAGTTGTAGTTGTTTTCCGTTGTTGTTTGTTAGGGATTTCAGTCAGTTTGTTTCATTTGTTCATTCATGAGCGGTGTCTGTCCTCCCTTTAATATGTTGCGGGCGGTTGAGAAGCCCCTAGACAGGTTTTTCATGACCCGCAGGTTATGTGATAATAATCTGACTCGGCCCAGCCCGTCCCGGAGCACCACATCGATTTTCACAACTCGACCTGGCCCGCAACCCGCCATCATTAAATGCACATCAAATATGTCTTTGAACGCGGCTTTTATTTGTCAAAAAGGTGCTTCTAAACTGTCTTAAAGGCTAATAATATCACTGGCAAGCACGCATAGTCACGGGTGTTCCGACCACCGCATCGCATCGATGCCATTCATTTGTCACACACGTAGCGACATGGCAGATTGAGAGGAGACAGAGAGGTTGAGGGGAGAGAAGAAAGACTCACCCGTGAGTCGCAGACATAGCCTACATTATAACAACAGGACTGTCACTGCACAGACGCTGAAAGAAAACGCCACTAAAGACCTGAGAAAAACTATTTGAAAACGTTTGCGTTGTCCAACTTGTCCTCCTTGCACTTATACACTCCACACACACGTGCGCGCAAACAAACAAACACACACACACACACACACGCTGAACGGCTGAAGGAAGGGACTGCTGGTGGTTATACAATATTTCACTCGCTCTGGAGTGAGTCAGAAGACTCAGTCCATCAGTCCAACCATTTACTGATGACTTAAGTAGACATGAAACACAACTCACCACTGTTCAAGGACGCACAGGGAAAAGGTTAAAGATGGAGTGCCGTGTTTTTTTCCATCCTTAAACATGATCATCAGGTGTTATTGCTATATAAGGAGGTATAGTTTTTTCAAAAAAGTGTACAGTATTTGTTAAAATGATGGTTTTTTGTGGACACACCCACCAGTTCATTAGGTATGCATGAGTTTAACCTTAGCACCACCCACCTGATCCAGTCCCTCCACCTCCTCCTTTAAGACCACCCACTTGTCCTAGTCCCTCCCCCTCCTTATAAAAGGACAGCCCATGGCTCTGCCCTTTTGTTTACAAAATGACAAATTGGTGTCTGTAATGTAACAAATGTTGTGAATGTTAGAAGTTAACACTTCCCATATTTCTGAGATGTCGGATAAGCACCATTATGCACTTATACTGCCACCATTTATCCATGTATAGGCCTATCCACGCATCCATACCATATCAGACCTGTTTTTTCTGATTTGTTTTAATCATTTATTTATTTCCTCCAATTATTTTGACCCTATTGTCACAATCAGCTCATCTCATCATCAAATTAAATCATAGTTTAACAGCAGAAACAATTAGATTGATAGATAATTTAGCATGAATAATTAGCCAATATACTGTAGGTTATTAATTTCCTCCAGCTAAGCACCCAGGCATTGAAACTGTCTTGGAGCTCTGCCCTAGGCACATGATGCTCTGGACAGAAGACTCTCCACTCTTCTATTGCTCTGATCAAACTCAATTTACAACATGAATATGCCGTTCCTTCTGACTGCATTGAGTTTCAGCAAAAGCAAAACCTTGTATTGTATAAGTATTATTAGGACCTACATATTGACTACAACAGCCAACAAGAATGCACACAATAGTAATACGTCACACTATCAGTGTTTATATCATTGGCCCGTTTGACTGTCAAGGGTTCAGCCTCCAGGAAGAAACCCTAAATACAAAGTTATTACACCATTTCACATAAAAACAACTACAGGGTGTCTAATGAAGTACTGTCACCTCATAAACACATGAAAAACTGGAAAACTACACAAATTGTGGCACTCCATCTTTAAAAAAAAAGGTTTAACAGAATGTCCGTTGTGGTGAGAAAAGTTGACAATGATAATTGTGTGTGGCGGCGGCGTGTGTGGACGTGCCTGCGGTGCTGTTTGGGGATTAATTGGAGAGAGGAGATATCAACCAGCACAGCAACACAACAATCCGGTAGGCTGCGCAAATTTCATCCCAGGACTCGTGGCAACAATAATCATTTGTAAAAATCACAGTATACATTATTTAACCCGCCCCAACCCGCCCCGCCAGTAAAGTTAAAATATCTTGACTCGGCTCAGCCCGCCCTGCGGTTAACCCGCGGGACCTGCGGGTTACAGGTCGGCCCGTGCAACACTAGTATCAATTGGTCCGTAACAGTTTGCCTGTTATCTCTCCTATGGTACCAACATTATTTAGTTTTGGGCCTGCAAGGCTAAATCTCATCAAATCCGTCCGTGGCTCAAATGCTGAATGGGCCTCGATATGAAAAGGGTTGAAAACCCCTGGGCTACAGTATCAGAGGCCTGACATAGGCTAATACAGGTATGTGAGGGTGGAATCGGCCCCTCAACCGTACCATATTGACCCCTCAGTCAAGACTGCCAGTTAAAAAACAAGAAATGACCCGATTTATCAGCTTGCATTCCATTCTCTGCATATTGTACCTTAGTGGGGCTTTCTGTAGTCACGTTGGAAGTCTCTAGTGATGGTGCTGTGGGGGTGAGGACTTAGGGCTTAGTATCCCATTCGCTGTGGGGCTTAAAGTGTCCCATTGGCCATATATGGCTAGTCTCCCATTGGTTTAGAGGCCAGCCAATCATGAAAATCTCGCCACTACATCGCTACTAGACCACGTGACTACTAGACCACGTGACTAGACTAGAAAGTCTTATCATTGATATCATTGATGAAAAGAAAAAACCTTCTGGTACGTTTTAATTAATAGCTTTTTGGCGCCAAGCCTTCCTCGGGCATGTTAAGAAAGTGGTCAGTGTTGTGTGTACCAGGATAGACGGACAGACATGACAAGGACTTCAGCTGCTGCTATAGGTCAAATGAAATTTAAAAAAAATCCAGACCCCCGTACTTACGCACTTACAACTCAGCTATTTGTTGGACTGGTGATTACAAATCTTCAAAATTTTGTATGTGGACCGAATCCATGCAAAAACTACTTGCATGTGTTGAAAGTGGAAACTTCCATCATGTTCAATACGAAAATACAAAAATAAAATAAAGACAAGCTTACATGTCATGTATTTTATTTGAGGTTCACATATAGGCCTCAGTCAACCAAATGATGAAGAAACATTGTCTGTTTAATTAAAGACAATGAAGATATTCTGGCTGTTCCTCCGACTCCAAGTCTTCCTGGAGGAAGTAAGGAAACACATTAGTACGTAATTAGTACGTAATTTTTTCACATAAGGATTATTTTAAATTATTATTTCCGTTCTCAAAAATGTCACAGATCTATCTATACGGACTGTAAAGTATCAAATGCCTTAGAGGTGATGATAAAAAAAATTAAATGTAGAATAAATGCTCACTTATAATCAATAGGAGGATCACGAGCCATGATATAATGCCACATCACATCCCGGCATCCCTGCAAGTACATGAATAAATACATTCAATAATAGACAACGACATCAACAACAACAATAGTAATACAACTGAGCTGAGGGGTTGCCACATCACGGGGGGGGGGTTCAATAAGCTGCCTGGCTACCTGGCTGACACATGGGCGCCTGCTTAAAGCTTACATTCGGGTGTAGACCTTTTGTTAACGTAAAAGCAGTTTTGGCCATTCTAGCTATAGTTCTTCACGGAATTCAGCAATATGGTAGAGGGCCGTGAGGATCCCTCAGCAACTGAAGCAGCACACCAAACGTGCTGATGCAGTAGCGTGACTAGCCATCCCTCCATCTCGACTTGAATAATAATTGTGTTTACAAACACGCAACCATGCTGTACTTATGGGCGTTGCTCAGAGCGTGAAACCTGAGGACAAAGACATTCCAAAGACCAATCGAAACCTTGTATGCAAATCTCGGAACTGCTCCTCTCCGCCCCAAAACAGTGGTAAAGTTTGCCGAAAAAACAAGCATACTTTGACTTATAAATGTATACATGAAATGAAAACCGTTTTAAAAAACTGATTAAAAAAATTGAGCAATTTGCGTGAAATGTTCTACACACAATCGATTATCACCATCAGTTTACATTGATTTTCTTTGTACAAAAAATATAGCTGCAAGCAGTGATAACAGGCACTTTGAACAGGCATAACTCATGCCTCTTCTGTCTGTCTGTCTTTCTGTTGTCTTTCTGTCTGTCTATACCGTATATTAGTATAGTATATTTATTATTGTCTCCACCAGGTCGAAGGCATGGGAAGAGTATGTTTTGCATTCCAATGGGTGATTGAGCGTCGCACTCTACGTGCAATGGCCATCAGGTCTGGTGTTTGTCCTCTCTCTTTTCTCAGTGTTTTCAAATGGATTTTTATACGACGGGAAAACTTGGAATTCCCCTCTCGTGTACCAGTGGCACGTGTCCCGCGGACCGGCACCGGTCCGCATACCGGTGGTTGGGAACCTCTACTTTAGAGCACCACCAGGAGGCCTACTTTTGTAAAACACGTTTTTTGACATTACTACAAAAATCCCGCAAATCATTACGGATCTGTCCGATATTTCTTTTTCTAGTTATTATTGTTGGTTGTTTACTTTATGTCATATGGTAGGCATGTGATCCTGGCAGATGGCTTAATGTATGGTTGGAAATTACATCTTCTCTTGCCGTTGCACTTCCTGTGAACATAGAAACAATGGAATGAGAAGTGGCTATAACTGATGTGAACTTCATAGTAGTCATATAAATACCAGACAAAAATGTGTATGATGTTAAAGGTGCACTATAGGTGATGTATTTAGCTCTGTATTCGCATAGTAAAGGTCCCTGCACACAGAGCACGTTTTTCGGATTTTTTGCTGCGTTTCTCCATTCGTTTTCCGAAAAATGCGTCCAGTGTGCAACCACCTTAAACTCTTTAGTAAACAGAGAAATTATGTTAATGAATACTATAACATTAAAGCTGATACATGGGTACTCTCTCATGAAATTGGCAATCCGCCTAATAATGTATTTTCTGTTTACTAAAGAGCTGGAGAGAAGGGGAGACCCCTATGTGACCTGGTGTCCAACTATTTCTATGCATTCGATGTATTACGTGTTTTTCATTGAAAAATGACTTACTTTGACCAGACATGCCATATCTTTCTAAAGTTAGCTGGCATGTCATTCACATGCCTCCACCCACGGTAGTTGGTTCGTGGGACCACATGAAGCCTCCGACCGCTTGCTGTAGGAAATCATAAGACAGACATACAGACAGACAGACAGACCTTTGAAGTTGTATGTCTGCCATTTTCATAAAAGGGACATGAATTGCATAGTGGAGATTTTACTTACCGCAGTGATACCATCCATTGTCTTTCTTAGCTGAAATTGAAAAGAGCGTCCTTTTTACAGCATGAATGTCTCATTCACTCACACACATACAGTACGCACGCACACACACAAACTCTCTCTCTCTCTCTCTCTCTCTGCAATTCGAAACTGGCCCCCGTAAAATCTGAATCCCCCCCCCACCGCGCCTCCCCCCTTTTCCCCTCACTGTATATGTTTCTTTTTCCCTTTTTCCCTCCATTATGATGAATTCCTGTACTGTTCTTTGTCTATATAGAAGTGTCTATTTGTACGTCTCTAAATGTTTTGATGAATTGAACATGGTGGACCCTGTTGTAAACAAGTGTAATGCTTAATTGGGTCGTCCACTCACAGTTAACAGCCTTTGTATTGAGTTTGTGCTTGAAATGTACTGTAATTCTGCAAACTGTTAATACAATTTTCAATCAATCAATCTCTCTCTCATGCAAACACCCCATACTGTGACATGGTTGTGTGTGTGTGTGTGTGTGTGTGTGTGTGTGTGTGTGTGCGTGCGTGTGTGCGTGCGTGCGTGCGTGCGTGCGTGCGTGCGTGCGTGCGTGTGTGCGTGCGTGTCTGTGTGTGCTTTGCGTGGACATACTCAGGTGTGTGCATTTGAAACTGAGTTTCACGCAGAAGTGACCCTTGGTCAAGGCGGTACTACAACCGCCTTGTTTGGCCAGCCATCTGGAATTCAAATGACACCTCTCGAACCAGTTACACCTGACAGGAAGGACAGAATGTGACAAATAAGACATTGTGAGGGAAAATGTTTCTGGTCCTCAAAGGACGAAAATGGTTGTTTCATGGCATTGGAACAATGTCTTCTAAATCATGGCAGCTTTCTGAAAACCCTATTTTTCTGTCAGTGGTTCTCAAAGTTCTTCATGTCAAGGACCCCAGAAAATTATCTGTATTTGGCCAACGACCGCTATCTGAAAATATGTTGTTCCAGGGACCAACCCCTTATACATACAAAGCAGGTTACTCTACAAGTACTGCACTGACATGTCTTACTGATTACTGATTGGTTCAAACAGATTGACATGAAGTCAGTCGTTGGGGTGGTGCTCTTGGATTTCAGCACAGCCTTTGACCTTATAGATCATTAGCTACTACTCATGAAACTATCAGCATATGGATTCAAAGATTTGATATATTGAAGGGCTATTTAGTGAACAGGAAACAATGTGTTATGTTCAATGGTTCCCTTTCAAAGATTGAGACACTTAAGTGTGGAATTCCACAGGGAAGCTGTCTTGGCCCCCTTCTTTACTCTATTTTTGTAAATGATATGCCACATGTATTACAATATGTAGGTATGGGGATTTATGCGGATGACACGACTATGTATGCATCGTCAGAGAGTATTGACCACGTCAATGAGGTGCTTCAACTAGAGTTAAACCTGGTTTCTGGATGGATTATGGAAAATAAGCTGAAGTTGAATGTCTTAAAAGCTAAATGTATTGTAATTGGTTCTAAATATGCTATCAGGACAGATCAGAAATTAAGCCTCTCTTTGCAGGGTGCTGCGATTGAACAGGTTAAAGAAGTTAAACTGTTAGGTCATTATTGACCAAACACTGTCATGGTCCACACAGATCAATAATACAATGGGTGAGGATGGGTAATGGCATCTATGCCATTAGAAGGAGTGCTCATCTGCTAACTAATACAACAATCAGACTAGTCATACTATCTCTAGTTCTGTCAAATCTGGACTACTGTCCGGTTATCTGGTCTAGTGCATCAAAGCAAGAACATAGTAAACTTCAGCTTGCTCAGAACAGGGCAGCAAGACTAGCACTTAATTGCTCTGTCAGGACTAGTGTGGATGCTATGCATGCAAGGCTATCATGGATGATGGTGAATGAAATACTGGCATACAGCCTTATTCTGTTTTTAAAGAATGTACATTCCTCACAGAAACCCTTCAGTTTGTTTCTACAGTTATTACCTGCAAATGAAAGACATGATTACAATACTAGACATGCACTAAATGCCGGTCACTTTACTTTTCCTCTGCCCAAAACCAATGCACTTAAAGGTGTAGTGAAACGGAAATGGTGGACATTTATTGTGAAGTTTCAAGTTGAAACACCGCTATGAAGTTTCTGAACCAATCAGAGCGTCGCATCCCTTCAGGGGATGGGACGGTAGCTAGGGGCCGTAGCTATGCTGCTGCTATGCTACGCAGGACAGCGTGTGGATGTTTGTTTACAAATCAGATAGTCGTCCAGCTTTACCAGTTTACTCTTATGTGGCTTATTTCTACCCTATAATGTTTTCAGATACATTTTTTAGCGTGATGATTAAGTTGAAACCGAGTAATACACTCCCTGGATGTTATCTTGAATGGGAATAAAAACGGAAGATGTCTGTAATCAGTAGCAGCTGTGCAGCCTGTGCTGGACGGATGCAGAGATATGGGGAATTAAACGGGTGAGCTTCATTTTTATTGGCTTTTATCGATGTTGGCCTCGACACGTCATCACGCAGCACGTTTTTGTTTTCAGGAAGTAATACAAAATATATTTTTATGGACGTTTGATATAAAAACACACAAAAATGAGAAGTTTCTCGTTTTTTTGGCATCCATTGTTAGGTATGCCCATATGATGACCACGGATATGGTCTAAAAGTGTGAAAAACGTGCGTGCGTGCAGGCAGAATTGCAGATCAGTTCCACGTCGCTTGCAGAAAGGTTTTCAGACGAAGGACGGACAGAACTGTTATCTTTTGACTAACAAAACATTTAGAGGTTCGATAGGTCTATCTGGTTGGAATGATTTCAAACACTGTCATTTTTATTTGGAATTGCATCGGCAAGCATTCTCGCTCCATGGAAAGGAAATGCCGGTCGAGTCGAGCATTCAATAACATCCCTCATCATGGATAATAATCATTGTATTCCTATTCCTATTATCTTATCAACATAGTAAACAAATTCCAAGTTAACCAGCCAAACATATATGATTGAATTAGTTGGAAATGGAATGCAGGCTTGGCAGTTGAAATGCAAATGACCCATTAGCTTGAACAATGCTGTCTCCAGCTGTCGGGAGGTGTGAAACTTCACTGCTTGCGGGGGGAGAAAGGGTGACAGCGGTCATTTGGGCGAAAAAGAGCAGCCCTACTAGGTATAAGTATGCCTAAAATCATATTTACAAAACGTTTCAGATGAAGAAAAAAAAACAGATGATTTGAATCGAATATTTAGAAAAAGTCATGCAAGGGGAACTTTCTCAGAACTTCATGGGCAAAGAAAATCCACTTCAAAATCTCAAAATCGGTCAGATGGACCGCTCAGACGTGCTAGTGTTAAGAAAACAGTCATGTACAGAGCCATTTGCATACTGTTGTGTGCTCCCCCCACATTTGACTCTAACAAGAAATAGACCTACATTTTATTTCAAAAGGAAACTCAAGGCAGCAATAATCAGAAAGGAAATTATATTAAATTAGGTTCTTATTATTATTTATATTTTCGGACTGACAAATCTGTTTTTCTTTTTTACTTTTAATTTTACTGTTATACATTTTGTTTTTTAGGTTTGTGTGTTCAGAAACATGGATCATGCTGTACTGCATTTTATGACTTGTATTGTGATGTCATTTTTGCCTGGACCCCAGGAAGAATAGTCTCGACTACGGTGTAGACTAATGGGGATCCTTAATAAACTAAACTAAACTAAACTAAACCCCCCGCCCAGAAGCTAAGATTTGAGTTAAAAATGTTCGCTGTGAAAGAATATATATTCAAAGATTTGCGCCACATTTTCACGATCTTTCAAAAATATCAGATCTACAAGCTCATAGAGTGCCGCACTATGAGCTTGTAGATCTGATATGTTTCAATAGCTAAAGTATAACATAATGCTTAAAACACCAAAAGGGTTCCCGTCCAGGATGGGTTAAAATGTTTGTGTGTGTGTGTGTGTGTGTGTGTGTGTGTGTGTGTGTGTGTGTGTGTGTGCGTGCGTGCGTGCGTGCGTGCGTGCGTGCGTTCTTACGTGTCAATAGCTTTTCTAAGCATTCCATCGGTACAGCCACCGGTAGTCCATGAAATCTTATGACTGTAAGAGTGTTGTTTGCGTCCAATGAACATGTTCTTGATCATGAGGACTCCATACAGTCCTGCAGGAAGAACCACCCAGGAAAACAAAACCCCTCAAACATTAAAGGGATAGTTCAGATTTTTTTAATTTAAGCTGTATGACATACTTGCCATTTATAGTGGTTGTAACTGTATTAATTGATTGCCCGAGTCCCGTGACGGGAGTTCTGCTCTGGTTTTGGGCAATATTAAGTAGTTATCATATTTCTGTCCGCTCGCTCTGTGTCAGACTATAGGGCTGTGGACAGTTCAGAAACCTGCCTACCAGTGACTTCATCATCAGTATAGGCAGGCAAACAAGATTTCAAACGATGGCTTATTTGTGGGCCGTGCCGATTCCGGCGAGCCGCTCCGCGTCCGAAGCGGTTGAGAAATGACAGTCAAAGTGAAAGTCATACGATTTGTCACAAACGTTACCGCAGTGAAATTTGTTCTCCGCATTTGACCCATCTCTTGGAGCGGTGAGCTGCAGCGTGTGCCGCGCTCGGGAATCATTTGATTAGTAGATTTGACCCCCAATCCAACCCTTTGATGCTGAGTGCCAAGCAGGGAGGCATTGGGTCCCATTTTTTACAGTCTTTGGTATGACCCGGCCGGGGATCGAACCCCGACCTCCCAGTTTCAGGGCGGACACTCTAACCACAAGGCCACTGTCTGGTCTGAAATGACAGTTACCGTGTGGGTAGCCAGGGAGGAAAAAAAAGTCTGGGGCCGAGTCCACTTCAATTCGCCATACAGTAGCACAAACGTTGTGCTCTCTCTGCTGATTTCTGATCGTCTGCACCTTTGTTAAATTGACGCACACATATACACACACACACTCCTCTCTCTCTCTCTGTCACTCTAATGAATTAGTCTCATGTCCAGCAGCTGTGTCTAGTTTCTCCCGGCGGATCCTGACGGGAGCTGCCTATGCCATAGAAAGCATAGGTGAGTTCCAGTCTACCATGATGTGGGGGTCCCCAGGGGGTCCTCCACTGTATTGTACTGTACTGTCACTGTACTGTACTGTCACACCCGAAATCATCATATATACAGTTAATGTGTGTGTGTGTGTGTGTGTGTGTGTGTGTGTGTGTGTGTTAGGCTGCACAACAGTGACACTTGGTTGTGAAAACCAATCAAATGCTATTTCCGTTCTCGGACGGACGGACGGACAGACGGACACAGCCAGCCAGCCAGCTAGGGACAGACACACATAGCTCCGTAATGGAGTGGTTGCACCACAAAAAAAAAAAAAAGAAAGAAAGAAAGGCACATTCAATATGTCTTAGGTCCTGTCCACACTAGTGTGGATATTTTTTATATCCATATACGTGTTTAGTCAAAGCCTTACAGTCGCGTAGATTCAAGCTGATAATGAAGAGTTCCATCTTACCACAATAAGGCTTAAGTGCTTCGCCATTACATGCCCTCCAATTCCCTGTTGGATTTAAGCACGCACACGCACACACACACACACACGCACACACACGCACAAACACACACGCACGCACGCACACGCACTCGCACACGCACACACACACACACACACACACACACGTGTGAGCTCAAATATCTGCTATTTCCTACATATTGTGAAAATATGTGAACAACTTGGAATTTCTTGTTGAAACATTTCAACAACAAACATCTTGTAGTGGGCGGGGGCACTGCAGTATTCAGCTTTGTTTTAGACGCATGTATACTTACAGGTATTGGTGCCCCAGCTGTTAACCTGCCAGCTCACAGCTGCCAACACTGAAACACACACAACACAATGACATGTTAAATATATTAAACCTTGGGCCGATTCTACAAATGTCTTCTAAATCATGACAGTTTTCAGAAAAAAACATCGTTTCTATGTCAGTGATGCTCAACCTTTTTCCTGTCAAGGACCCCCAGAATGATATGTATTTGGCCGTGGACCCCAAATATGTTGTTCCCTCCCCAGAAGCAATGATTTGAGTTAAATACGTTTGCTCCGAAAGAATACTGTGGGGTCTCGCTAGCGACCCCACGAGATGGTAAGTGTGTTGCCAGGGCAACCAGACACGCTGTCAGACAGAAAACGGCCTCGTAGCAGGGCACGTCTACATACCGAACCTCCTCCTCCGCCAGATCGAGATGATGGAACGACCACACCCAAATCACCAATCATCCACAGCCGCGACTACTCCACCCGCAGTATAAAAGAGGAGTTCAGTTCTGAGTCTGACAGCGGCTGGTTCACACACGCTCACAGAGGCACGCACCACGAATACCGTCGGGGGGTAAGATACACACACACTTCCTCCGCAACCCATTCATATATGTATTGCAATTCATGCATGTGTTGACTGTCACTCTCCTCACCACAGGCTTATAGGAACGGTCCTGGAAACGTCCGAGGGACGGAGGAAACCATATGATTGAAAAGGGAAGAGGATTCCCAGTACTCTCACCACGCTGCGGGAGGAGCACAGCCCCGCCACAGCGACGGTGACGCGGAGTACCCATCCCATATAAGGTCGGAAGAAAACCTTGTATTAATTATCCTTATTGAGCACTGTCGAGAGCGCAGTGGCTCCTTTGATTTGGCTTATGGATATATATGCTCGACGTGAGCTGAACCCCCCGCTAAAGGGAGAGAGGAACTGCTACGATTAAGATAAGACTGATGACGTCACCCGAAGAAAGGGAACCCCGTCCCGTCCTATTGTACTAAACGAGCCCTCCAGTGAGGAGCGCGCTCTAAAAGAAAAAGACTGCATGAACTGAATAGAAATAACTAACTAACTAACTAACTTCTGCTCTCATCCTCCCCAGGCCGCGGAAGCGCCTGAGGAATCGAACAGACATTTTGTGGACTATAACTGTCAAAGAGACCTACGTTGGGTTTCTCTTCCGCACTCCTGTATACTTTCCAGTTTGGTGAAATAAAAAACCCTTTAAACTGCTGCAACTCCCTGTCCTGCGTTTGTCCTTGGTCACAGACATTCCACAATACATATTCAAAGATTTGCACCACATTTTCGAGATTTTTGAAATCTCGAAAATACTTTTTTTTAATGTTTTAAAGAGTAGCCAACGTTTTGGACAGAGCAGTCTGGGTCAAACCCTGAGGAAGACGTTGTCCTAATTTTTATCCCTCGATTTTGTAACCCATTTTTTCACCCCTGTGCCAATTATCTAATGTGATCCTGGGCTCTCTACGCACCCTCCGCCAACCTAGTCCCCATATATGGGGGACATGGGGAGAGCAACGGACTTGAACTCATGCTTCCTTCCTGCCTGAGTGTCCAAGTTGCTCCTTAATTTACACGTGACAGGGAGGAGTTTCCCTGGTTGGACGTAGCGCATGGAAGGAACACGTTATTCCAACCAGTTCCTTTCCCCTCCATCAGGCTCCCCAGGGGGAGGCAGTTTGTTTAGAGACCAGGATTACTGCATGTTTTTGTGAGGGTACCTACCCTAGGGGACACGGGGATAACATGCAAACTCCGCACAGAAAGGCCCTTTGTACTTTATTTTAAACATTGTATATCCACAGTGGTCATAATGTCCTCTTTGTTGGTGTGCACTGTGTTATTGGCCAAATATACAACATAGATAACGTCACTAAAGCCCAATTTGGACTACAGCTTTAGCACTGCACCGCACCACACCACATCAACATATCTACAGTTTCCATTACAATAAAGTACCCCCTCGCAGTACCCCCCTCCCCTCCCCTCCTGGGGGAAATCAACGCCCCGTTTGTAATGTATAAGGAGGTGGAGGTCATTGCTTCTTGCCTAACAATAATGTAATGTAGATGAGTGCACAGGAGAGTAGTACTCCAGCTATTGACGAGAACCAAATGGACCCTTATAACAGTGATACTAATATAATAAAAATGATTATAAAATATATAAACTGTGATAATTATAATACAATATAATGTATTATGATGATGTATTACAACTATCTTATATACAATTGAAAAGGTGTCCCCAGGAGGTGTCCCCAGGACAGGAACAAAAGGCACCAGCTACTACGTCACTGACACGCTGCAACACGCTGCAACACACACTGCAACAACACACTAACACGTCACACACTTACCCTCCGCGTCGTTGGTTCCCTATCTCCTCATGTCGCGCCGCACGGCCACACTCGACACCAGCCGCGTAAAAACTGTCATCGCACTGCCACTACAGCCGGCTCCCGTCCACACTCGCAAACAACATCAATATCAATAATAAACACAAACACGCCACAAGCACCGACACCCCCGCCTAATTTCTTGCCACGTCTATGAAAACAAGCACAAAAAAAATGCCATTCAACACGCTACTTACACACACTACCACTCGCTTACAATACGCGGACCTGGCAACACTACATTCCCTCTCCCATTGGCTCACAGCCCACCACGTGACCCACACAGGGAGGGAGACGATTGCGTCATGCTTCTATGTACAGGATTCTATAGGTCACCACTTTTGGTGTGACACACACACGGCTTCTGTTTACTAGAAGAAGAAGAACTACACAGCGCACACTCTGATTCTAACTTGGACACTTACCATAATGCTAACACGACCGCGTCGACACCTGGCGTGGTACAAGCGGGACAAACCCAGGCGCATATATGGATACCAACAACAACACTACACGCACACGCGCGCGCTGCAACAACAAACAGCTACGTACAGTGTGTGTGTGTGCGTGCGTGCGTGCGTGCGCGGGGGGGGGGGGGGGGGTTTGGATCGCCTCGCGATGCAGCTGAAATGGCACACACACACACACACACACACGCCACAAAACGCTAATAATTAAAATAATAATACACAATTACAACACCACACTAATCATAACAACAGCACAGAACAGTACAGTACACATGAGTACAGTACAGAAAGACAGCTCACATCAGAATATTCATCCATGTAATAATAATAATAATAATAAAACATAATAACACAACACTAATAACTATAATATCAACAGTACAGAGAACAGTACAGTACATCAGAATATTAATCCATGTAATAATAATAATAACAATAAATAAGCACACAACACTAACAACAGTACAGAGAACAGTACAGTACACATGAGTACAGTACAGTACAGTATACTGTTCCTGCGCCTTGCCATGCTCTTTCAATCATAATAATAATAATAAATAACAACACTACACTAATAACAACAATAATATCAACAATACAGCGAACACTACAGTACACATGAGTACAGTACAGTACAGAAAGAAAGCTCACATCAGAATATTAACCAATGTAATAATAATAATAATAATAATAATAAATAATAACACAACACTACTAACTATAATATCAACAGCACAGAGAACAGTACAGTACAGTACATCTGAATATTAATCCATGTAATAATAATAATAATAAAAAAACACTAATACAACAGTACAGAGAACAGTACAGTACAGCACACATGACTACAGTACAGTACAAAGACTTACAGTACAGTACAGTACAGTATACTGTTCCTGCGCCTTGCCATGCTCGCTTTCATACGCACATACACAAAACCAAACAGGGCCACTCAGCCAGCTTGGCAACTTTGCGCTTTCCAAGCAAATGCATAAATGAAAACATCATGGGTTGCCATTGCCTTCTTCCCATTTGCGACGCATCGCGTTAGGATGAGCGGGCCGAAGGCCCGCGAAATTCTAGTGATAATACACTATATAGTTGCACACTACTTTGAAGAGTATAGTACTACTACTCACCGATGAGGATGCACAAGCTTCGGAGGTTGGTCATGTTGTCAGATCACCTGCCGATCAACTGATGGATATCCTGCTTCAAACCATACTTTTATACACAGTTGTCCTACTACACTTACATACATTTTACATACATACACATAAACAAGACGGTTTCACCTGCCACCACCAAAGTCAATATTTGAGTATCATATGTTTTTAAGCAAATTTCATCCCTTTAAGTCATATCCCAGTGAAAGGCAGTTTCTATATTGTACAATAAGGCATAACCATGTATGTACAGAACATTAGTACACAATTAAGAATTTGAGTGATCTATATATACGTATTCAAAAAATACAGTTTCAAATGCAGCTTGTTTGATTTTATTTTCCTTTTTTGTTCTCTTTTTGTTTTTTTTGTTGCTTTTCTGCCTTTATTGAAGTGAAGATTGACAGGAAAGAAGAGGGAGAGAGAGATGGGGGGAGACATGCAGCAAAGGTCGTCATGAACGGGACTCGAGCCAGAGCCTATATGTGGCATGTGTCTGGACTGCTAGGCCATCAGGTACCCTCCTTCTTTATTGTCTCCACCAGGCCGAAGGCATGGGGAGAGAGTATGTTTTGCACTCCGTCCGTGTGTGTGTCCGTCCGTGTGTGTGTGTGCGTGTGTGTGTCCGTCCGTCTGTGTACAGCTAATCTCCGGCACTGTTAACCCGGTCGATGCCAAATTTTGCACACACACTCTGTAGATGCCAACGATGAACCTCTGTCCCAAATTTTCCAGAACGGCCTGTTATAGTGCCACCAGGATGCCAACTTTTGTAAAACACATTTTTGGATATTACTCCTCCAGATTCTGTCCAAAAATCCCGCAAAATGTTACACAGTATCTCTATAGTCATGTGTTCAGTATCTCTATAGTCATGTGTTCAAGACGGATCTGTCCGATATTTCATATTCCATGCAGGATTGGCCCGTTTTGAACAAAAAGCCTCAAATCATGAACGCAGCGTGCAATTTACGTGAAATCTTTCACATACTTTCCTACTAGGCTGAGGAATATATCCCACCCTTTTCACATTGGCCTGTTAGAGCGCCACCAACAGGTGGATTTTTGCATAACACATTTTTGGAACAAAATGCCTCAAATCATCCAATTGCCATCCAAGGCGTAAGAATAAACGGCATCCTTTTCACATTGGCCTATTCTAGCACCACCAGGAGCCCACAACCTGACCTGCCCTGGTGGAGACCTGTGCCCCGAGGGGCACATTATCTAGTTTGCATTTAATTGAATTGAATTGAATTGAATTTAACCCCCTTATGGCCATGACGTATCATTGACGTAATGAATCAATAATCCCTTATGGCCACTGACGTAATTGACGTAATTGTTTAATCCCCTGTAATCGGGAGCTTAATATAACAAAATGTAGCAACTATTAGCTTGTTTGGCTAACGGCCGATGTAATCTACCTAAAACCGGACGAAATCCGCACGTGCACGGTCGATCACGCACGCATCGCTGCGTAAAATGCGATATTTTGGGCTTGATTAGAGCTTAATTTGACTTAGTTATTAAAATAAACAATGACCGCTTAGCATTCCGGACATCTGACAGTGCTGCACCAGTCCAAACTAGTCCCGGATCCTTAAACCGGAAGTGATATCGCCAGATTCGCTCTATTTGGTCAAAATCGGCACACCTATAGTGTCTACTATAGGATTGCCGTGTGAGAATGAGTTGGAGTGTGTATATCACAGATTTTTCTATTGGCATTAAAATGACAAATTAAACATATGAATAGTGCAGACAGAAGGCACAATCCACTGTTAATTAGGCTGGCAATAAGCAATTTAATTTAATTTAATTTAATTTAATTTAATTTAATTTAATTTAATTTAATTTAATTTAATTTAATTTAATTTAATTTAATTTAATTTAAAGCATCAGGGAAAGAAAAACATAATCTAGCAGACATTAATCAATCACACCCTGTCATGCCCCAGATAAGTGAAACATGCACAAGGAGGGACAGCCTAAACACACACCATAATGGACAGCTCATTGCGATGAACACACACTGTAGGGAAAGCTCATTGGGATGAACACACACCGTAGGGAAAGCTCATTGGGATGAACACACACCATAGGGAAAGCTCATTGGGATGAACACACACCGTAGGGAAAGCTCATTGGGTTAAACACACACCGTAGGGAAAGCTCATTGGGATGAACACACACCATAGGGAAAGCTCATTGGGTTAAACACACACCGTAGGGAAAGCTCATTGGGATGAACACACACCATAGGGAAAGCTCATTGGGTTAAACACACACCAAAACGAGGGGTGAAAACTTTATCCCCTAGCATTGGCCGTCCAGCCTGGTGAAGATAACAAAATAAAGGGGCATGTGTGTAGTTTGATGCCTACATTTCAGTATGTTCGGTGTTTCAACACTAGCTGTTACACATGATTTCCTCTGGACAGAGTTAAGTCGAGTCTAAAGCCAAGGAGACAGTTCTTGCAGATCATATTTATCTGAAATGGCAGAACGGAGAGGCGTACGTATGTCTGTATCCATGTAAAAGGGACTGTTGTGTAGTTGAGTGCCAGCATATCCAAACATCACATGAATCGCACACTGTAGGATGGTCTGTATTCATAATGTAAATGTATTCTGTAAGCTCAACAAACTGCGCGCCTTATCTTGGTGTGGCTGGTGGATCAGCCAGTTATAGTAAGCAATTAGCCTTGGGCCATATACTGTAGTCTGTTCATAGGCAATTAGCCTTGGGCCATTTTGCAGAAAATTTGCAGAAGTACGCTCTGTGACATGACACTGACTAGTATGTCTCAGGCCAGGGACTGACCCCCTATCCAACCCTTTTAGGCTGCTCAATAGAGCCACTTTTGGTCACCCAGCAGTATTGCAGCTGTTCGTACCCCAAACATACAGACAGACATGGCCAGTCATTGGAGCGGTTAGGCACCACTCAAAAAACTATGTGCAATACGCACAATAAAGGTAATAGAGCATGCACCTCCACTCTAGCCCAGGTGTTGGACAAATTACGTATTAGGGGTAGAAGAAGAACTTTTATAAAACTGCAATTTCCATTGTCTATTAAACTTAAAAAAGCCAAACATTTTCATTAGATATTGGTCCAAAGTTTGTTTGTAGAAATGTTCGTGAATTTTGAAGAAAATTGTCTATACTGTGTATGGATTCGTTATTAATCATTCTGATTTTATTGTACTAAGGAAACTATACAAACTAACTATACATTTTCATTTTAAGGCACCTTTAGGACAGCAAAGCGGGCACTGGGAGGAAGATGCTGCAGTTTCCAGGATTTCATGTTGGATTCCTGCCAGAGACAGCTCCAGGGGGGGGGGGGGGGGGGGCAAGGGGGGGCTTTAGTTCCCTCTGGTGGAGGCTTAGCCCATAGTCAGTAACACAGACTATGAGACTATACATAGTCTGTGTGTGTGTGTGTGTGTGTGTGTGTGTGTGTGTGTGTGTGTGTGTGTGTGTGTGTGTGTGTATATATATATATCAGTGGTTCCCAACATGTGCCAGGCGCATGCAGCGTTCATTAATATGTTTAATTATAAATATGCAAAGACCTGGTCTTGCCTGTGACAGATGTTTTATTTTATTTGTACACACAATTATAATGCTCTGATTTTAAGACCCTTCTGAGCACAGGTCACAATATGCGAGTTTCACTGCATTCATGATTTGCAGCATTTTGTACGAAACGGGCCACTCCTGAAAACTTTGGAAGGCAATCTTAGCCAATCAGTGTAGAATCTCGGAAATCCAACAGACTCGTCTTGATCACATGACTACAGAGATCATGTGTACCGATTTGTGTGAGATTTGGATGAAATCTGTGCGACTAATATAAACAATATGTTTCACAGAAATCGGCCTCACGGTGACGCGATAACCAGCATATGTGGAGGGATGCAGGGATTTTTTTTTCCATGGGCTCTAGGGAGTGCACATACAAAGTTATGTACACAGATCGATGCAGTTATAGGTAAAAACAGGAATTGCCCTGTTATAGCACCACCATGAGGTTGATTTGGAAAAGTGGCATGTCGTCTGCGGCCTAGTGGAAATGCCCGTGTATAATTTCAAGGAAATTGCACAGTGTTTGTGATTTGTGGCATTTTGTTTGAAACGGACAAATCATGTGAGCTTTGGAAGCCAATCTTAGCCAATCAGGATGGAATATGGGAAATGGCGCAGATCCGTGTTGATCACATGACTATGGAGATAGTGTATACCGAATTGTGTGATGTATGGATAAAATGTATGGTCTGTCTGTCTGTCTGTCTGTCGGTCTCTCTGTCTGTTTCTATCTATCTATCTATCTATCTATCTATCTATCTATCTATTTATCTATCTATATATCTATCTATCTATCTATCTATCTATCTGTTTCTATCTATCTATCTATCTATCTATCTATCTATCTATCTATCTATCTATCTTAAAGTTTTCAACAGGCCCAAAAGCCCTACCCTACCCTAACTGGGTCGACACAACCCTATAAATTACCATAATGTTAAGCCCGACAAAAGCCCGGCAAAAAAATAACGCCACTAAATGCCGGCGCGGCGGCGCCGTGGTTCAGTGTGAAAGTGAGAACGGAGATCAACGGACTTATCGAAATTTTATGTAACTCACGTTTCACTAGTACAGACCACGCATTCAATCGAACATCGTTTAACATGGTTTAGCATTTATTTAGAAAATAAGTGGAACATGAGAAGGAATGATAGAAATGAGAATGGCATTAGACTGCATGTATGGTATGAGGGGAAGGGGATGAGGATGAAGGCACGAGAAGGGGGGGGGGGGAGTGAGGATGAGTGGGTGGATCCGAGGGGCCTGGATGAATGAGTGAGGAGGGGTAGGTGGGGTGGGGGGAGTGAGGATGAGAGGTGGGATGAAGTGGCGCTACGGAGGAGAGCTGGAGGGAGTGAGGGGGAGGATGAAGATGAAGACTAGGCCCCTGGGGGATAGGTAAAGGATGGAGGGCGAAGCCCTGGGGGGGTAGGATGAAGGCCAGGTAGGATACCCTGAGTGCTTGGCCTGGGGTCTGAGTAGTGGGGCGTCCTTCTGATCAAATGAGGACACGCCTCCAATCCGAGACCCCAAAAGTTAGATAATTAATTGTTGAACGTTTACTGGACCAGGGATCTGTGAGCAGCTCTAAGGTCCTGGACACTCGTTCTGCTTGGGATGTCCAGTGCCCTTGGAGTTGGATAATGTGGTTGGTTATACCTTTTCTGGAAGCCGTGGAGGCGGTGCCGATCCGGAATGAGTGACCGGAGAAATTGGATGCAGGATATCCGGCCTGGGTCAGGATTTGGCGGAGATGGTAGAGGAACCAGTGTCTGGTGGCTATGGAGCCGGTATCTGTGGTAAACAGGATCTAGAGGAGAGGCACGAGAAGAAAGCCTGGCATGGAGGTGTCGGATTAGGGGTCCGTAGGGGCTGAGGTAGGAGTTGAGTTTGAACAGATAGATTGGTGTTGTTTTGCCATATTGGTCCGTTTTGCTGTATTTTAGAGTGAATATGATGGTGGTGGAATCTAGAATGCTCAGATCAGATAGGCAGGGGTGTTTGTTGTGGATGAATGTGGAGTTAGGTTTTTAGGTTTAAACAAAAAAATGCTAGGAGGAACATGGCTTCCAAGGTGGTATCTGTGCATGGGCTAGAATAGCCGGAGCGGATTGTGTTGATACATCCTGCAAGTATGTCGGAGGTGATGGGTTGGCGGAGAGGAGGATTATGTGGCTCCTTCCTTTTCAGGCTCTTTCAGCAGTGTGACGTGTGCGTGCTGGGTGAAAGGGTGAGGAGCTCCTGTTATGAGCTTAGAAATGAAGTTGATACCTATGATGAATGGCAGTGGCTGATGTAGGAGGTGAGCCTGACGAGGTCCAGGGATGGAAATTGTAGGCCGAAGGTGGAGTGGAAGGACTGGAAACTTCGCCAGGCTGTCCAGTAGGAAGAGAGTGTGGATGGAGAAATACCTTGTAGGATGTGGTTCCTGGAGATGGTTAGGAGGTTATGGAGTGGATGGTTTAGGGGAAGGTCATCTCTGAAAATGGAGGAGCTGGAGTCGGGTGGAGGTCTGCGGACGGAGCCAATAGCCTGAATTTCTGGAAGGAGAAGCGTGATAGTGAATCAGCTATTTCATTGTGGTGGCCAGGGACGTGAGCTGCTTGGATTAGAAATTGTGGGTGACCGAGATCCATGTTAGGCGCCTGAGGAGAGCCATGAGTGGTAATGATGGAGAGCGACCTTTATTGATAATGTGGACGGTGGCCTGGTTATCTGAGTGGATGAGGACTGAGCGGCTGGTCCATTTGTGACCCCAAAGAGAGGCCGCGACTATGACCGGGTACAATTCGAAAAGGGCTAAGAGTGGGCGGAGGCAAAAGGGGGGGGGAATAGCTCTTCAGGCCACTTCTCGGCAAACCATCTCCCTCGGTAGAACCCGCCTAAACCGACGGAGGGCGCCGCGTCCGTGTAGAGATCCAAATCATTAGAGTGAAAATCATTATAAAAAAAAGAGACGCCGTTCCAGTTTGTCAGCAGGAGGTGCCAGAGCCTGAGTTCTATGCGGCATGCTAGGTCTAGGCTGACGTGGTGGTGGAGTGACGGTACGGATGCGGCGAGGTGGAGGAGGTGGGAGATGAATGAACGGCCTTGTGGGGTGATTCTGTTGGCGTAATTGAGGTGGCCTAGGAGCTGTAGGAGAATTTCGAGGAAGTTGGTGGAATCTAGATCGATGCCCAGGAATTCAATTTTGGTCAGAGGTCCCATGGTTTTATCGTCGGCGAGAGGGACGCCGAAGGCTGCAAAAGTAGCCTTGAGGCACGTTAGACTGCGAGCGGGGGGGGGCTGATGGCGGGTCGGCCGTGAGAAAATCGTCCAGAAGGTGGACTAGGTGGGGGATGTGGTCGTTGTTGAGGAGAATCCAACAGAGGAGTTCTGACAGGTTGTCAAATAATTTGGGGCTGCTTTTGCACCCAAAGGTTAATCTGACTGCGAAATAGAATTTGTTATTCCAGCGCACGCCGAAAAGGTGCCATGAGTCTGGGTGGAGTGGGAGGACTTTAAAGGCTGACGTGATGTCGGCTTTTGACAGCCAGGCACCGCGCCCGGTGAGTCGGATCAGGGAGATGGTGTGGTCTATGGTTGAGTAGTGGAGTGAATAGTCGGCACTGGGGATGAGACTGTTAATGCTGGGAATGGATGAACCGTGTGGTAGATAGGTCAATGATTAGCCTTTTCTTTCCCGAGTATTTCCTGGTCGCCACTCCTATAGGGCTTATGCGGCATGAGGGAAATGGGGGGGAATCGAATGGCCCTATCATGAAGCCTGGTTTGACTTCTTTCTCGGGTAGGGTGGTGACAATGTCGGGTTCTGTTAGAGAGGACTGGAGGTTATTGCAGAAATGAGATTGATCAGGGAGTGAGAAAAGGCCTGGTGAAAAACCGTTATTGAGACCGTTGATGAAAAAGCGGACGAAAGGGATGTCGGGATGGAAGGCTAACGCTTTGGCTATGGTGGGGATATTGAAGGGGGTGGCCAGATGCTTAATGAGTCAGCTGTTGGCTGGTTTGGTGGGGTTGTGAGGGCAGCTAGACCGGTTGTGTCCTCCGCCGCAGTAGGAGCAAACGTGGAGCATTTTGCAATAATTGGCTAGGCACCCTTTGTCATTAAAACCTCTTAAACCCCAGGGGGGTCCAGGAGGGAAAATCCAAAATATCGGAGTTGGAACCCAAGACCTTGACCAGCCCCATTTACCCGCTGAGGTGGACAGCCTCTGCCCCCGGCGGCGGGGGATTGGGGCTCAAGAGGTAGTTATTCCAGAGCATGCGGGAACCTATAAACATTATTTTCCTGCCTCACTTGTCCACGGCCTGGGAGGTAGAGGGGTAAACGGTTGGGCCGGTGGGACGGTTATTTTTTGACTGCCTGTCTGGGGCTGGCTGGGAGTGAGGCATGTTCATGAGAGCGGGGGCTGAAGGCCTCTACATAATATGTAGAGGCCACCTATTTTGTCTCAAAGAACCACAGTGCCAAAGCTATCAGCATCTATTCCAATGTACACCATAACTTTGTGCGTGCGTGCGTGCGTGCGTGCGTGCGTGCGTGCGTATGCGCACGCATTGCATACACTGCAAAATCCCAATAAGGGTACATTTTTACAGCTCTCATAGTTTATTGAACACTAAGGATTTGTAGAGTGTGAATGGACAATAAATGAAGCTTTTGCTTATACTGCCAAACAACAGCATGAATGCAATTTGACACGATCGGTTTGCGTCCGGCCATTTTACATTCAACTCAATTTGCATGTAAAAGACTCTCTCACTCAGACACACACATACACATGTTTAAGTTATTATTGTGTTTCATCGTTTTATTTTTTTGCAGGGCGTTGTGGATGGTGGGTCTGCAACACTGATACATTATTAAAATCCAAATCACCTTCCCCTGTCCGAACGGGTTATGGATGACAATAAAGCTGTGCCTCTCTCTCTCTCTCTCTCTCTCTCTCTCTCTCTCTCTCTCTCTCTCTCTCTCTCTCTCTCTGTCTTTCAGTCTCCGTCTCCATGTCACTCAACCCCCCCCCCCCCCACCCCCCTCCCTCTCTCTCTCTCTCTCTCTCTCTCTCTCTCTCTCTCTCTCTCTCCAAAGTGTGAAACAAAGCAATCATGTCTGCTGTTGACTGAAGTGACTGACTGACGGATGGACGGACGGACGGACGGACGGACGGACGGACGGATACTGGTTGGAGGAAAGGGAATATGGACGAATGAAAGGTTAGCATAGAACAATGAAGGATATAGTGAAAGGATATAGAGGTGCAGAGAGGTGGATGAGTCCCGGGCAGTGAGAATGGGAGAGTGGTCAAGAAAGGATGGATGGATGATGGAGGTATAGGAAGCTAAGGCGCTGAAAGGCAGTGGTGGAAAGTACATTTACTTGAGTAAAGTTTTGAGGTATTTGTACTTTGTTTTAATAAGCTCAGTCGCTAGAGCTCTCGCCTTTGGACCATATGGTCATAGGTTCCATCCTGGGCACCGCCACCTCAGCGTATGAGTAAGACGGCTTAGGTGCGATAAGTCGTGCGGGAAGTACTGGGAGCTGATGGTAGGTGTGATGCTCCACCTCAACAATCCATCTCCCAGAGGTCTAGCGCATTGTAACGGGGACAGACTCCATCTCCCAGAGGTCTAGCGCATTGTAACGGGGACAGACTCCATCTCCCAGAGGTCTAGCGCATTGTAACGGGGACAGACTCCATCTCCCAGAGGTCTAGCACATTATAACGGGGACAGACTCCATCTCCCAGAGGTCTAGCGCATTGTAACGGGGACAGACTCCATCTCCCAGAGGTCTAGCGCATTGTAACGGGGACTGACTCCATCTCCCAGAGGTCTAGTGCATTGTAACGGGGACAGACTCCATCTCCCAGAGGTCTAGCACATTGTAACGGGGACAGACTCCATCTCCCAGAGGTCTAGCGCATTGTAACAGGGACAGACTCCATCTCCCAGAGGTATAGCGCATTGTAACGGGGACAGACTCCATCTCCCAGAGGTCTAGTGCATTGTAACAGGGACAGACTCCATCTCCCAGAGGTCTAGCGCATTGTAACGGGGACAGACTCCATCTCCCAGAGGTCTAGCACATTATAACGGAGACAGACTCCATCTCCCAGAGGTCTAGCGCATTGTAACGGGGACAGACTCCATCTCCCAGAGGTCTAGCGCATTGTAACGGGGACAGACTCCATCTCCCAGAGGTCTAGCACATTATAACGGGGACAGACTCCATCTCCCAGAGGTCTAGCGCATTGTAACGGGGACAGACTCCATCTCCCAGAGGTCTAGCGCATTGTAACGGGGACTGACTCCATCTCCCAGAGGTCTAGCGCATTGTAACGGGGACAGACTCCATCTCCCAGAGGTCTAGCACATTGTAACGGGGACAGACTCCATCTCCCAGAGGTCTAGCGCATTGTAACAGGGACAGACTCCATCTCCCAGAGGTATAGCGCATTGTAACGGGGACAGACTCCATCTCCCAGAGGTCTAGTGCATTGTAACAGGGACAGACTCCATCTCCCAGAGGTCTAGCGCATTGTAACGGGGACAGACTCCATCTCCCAGAGTCCCAGAGGTCTAGCACATTATAACGGAGACAGACTCCATCTCCCAGAGGTCTAGCGCATTGTAACGGGGACAGACTCCATCTCCCAGAGGTCTAGCGCATTGTAACAGGGACAGACTATTGTACATTTACTCCATTACATTTATGTGAAAATGTAGTTATTAGTTACTTTGTAGATTTGGATTATTATTATTACAAAACAAAACATTAACCACTTGTATAAATTTCAGCCATTTGAAAATAGCCGATGTACAAGCTCACAATGTTGTGAGCTTGTAGATCTGTAGATCATGTTTTAAAACATGAAATGTTGACATTCTGCATGAGTACTTTAAGTACATTTTGATTCCATGTGTATAAGTACATTTTGAATTCCAGATTTTCACTCGTAACAGAGAATTTGTACGTTGAGTATTTCTACGTATTGATACTTTACTCAAGTAAAGAATGTGATTAATTCTTCCACCACTGGCTGAAGGGTAGAGAGCAGTGTTGATTCCGTCGACTAATACTATGACGAGAAATGTTGACTAAATCAACTGTAGATTCAGTCGACTAAAATCTTATATTTAGTCAACCAAAACTAGACTAACACTAAAACATCCCAGGTGACTAAAAAAATATATACAGTAACAATAAATTAAGTTTAATTCCAAAGACTGACTAAAGTAAAATAGAAATGTGCTGCCTAAAACAACAGTGGCAGAGAGGATGTAGGTGTGGAGGAATAGGAGAGGGAGCAGTCAGTGTAACAGTAGGTTGGTGGTGTCCACGCTGCATGGCTCACTCTGTATTGATTAGTGTTCTGTATGTAATAAAGAGAGCGAGACACTTAGCCCGGCGAGGACATGGTTCACTTGGTGTCTACTTTAACAAGGGGCCAGTTCGTGCTGTGCGTGTGTGTGTGTGTGTGTGTGTGTATGTGTGTGTGTGTGTGTGTGTGTGTGTGTGTGTGTGTGCGTGCGTGCATGCTTGCGTGTGTCAGAGATCTAAAGCTACTAAATATGCCGATGTGTGCATTCTGTACAAAGAAATGCCTATAGGGTGTCTACAGAAATGAATAAATGTGTGTGCGTGCGTGCGTGCGTGTGTGCTTGTGTGTGTGTGTGTGTGTGTGTGTGTGTGTGCGTCCGTGCAAGCACACAAGTGTTTTTGTATGTGCCTGTATACAATGTGTGTTTGTGTGTGTGTGTGTGTGTGTGTGTGTGTGTTCATGTGTGCATATGTGTGTGCATACCTGTGCGTGCGTGCGTGCGTGCGTGCGTGCGTGCGTGCGTAGTGTGAGCGTGCACATGCTTCGGGCTGCTTCCACCGCGCGCCACACATGAAAACACCTCACATTGAAGAGAGAGAGGCCTGCCCCGCGCATGGAAAGAAAATCAATATCCTGCTGATAGAAATATGCTAGAATGTTCTTTAGGTGAGAGATTGATCTGAGCTCCACAGAGGCTCTGTCCAAAACCAAATAATGGTTAGAGGCCAGCGACCCCACCATCTCCTCACACACCAATAATTATAACCTCACTGTATATGCCTGTGCTAAACAACACCTGCTGTTCTGTATGGTCACTGTGGGCTAACTGCTAACGTTGCAAAGCTGCCGGACGGTGCAACATTAGCAAAAGGTCCCGTTTATCACAATATTATTAACAAGGAAAATATCCATAAATGCCACACTGTAGGGCCTCTGCTAACCATGTACAGCAGTGGTTTTCAACCTTTTGCACATTATCAAGGTCCATTGTTTATTCTGCATTTGAGCCAAGGATCGACCACCATTTGATGAGATTTAGCCTCTCATATTATATTGTGTTATCGTTGGATAAGATTGTATGCCCACAATTCCACACAATTCCACCAATTCCAGAGGTTACCAGCTCTCCATTTGGGGACCACCTGGAACCCCCTAAAGGACCACTGGTCCCTGGACCACTAGTTGACCACCTGGAACCCCCTAAAGGACCACTGGTCCCTGGACCACTAGTTGACAACCACTGATGTACAGTCAGCAATGATATGTCTCCTGAGTGGCTTCAATATGCAAGTTATATGATACAATAATTATCTACCTTATCCAACTGACAAACAAAAGCAATCATGATTAGATCAAACTAACTAGCCAATAATACATAATACATTAACTTTGGTATAATATGCATGCACAATATGAACAATAGTATGCATGTTGGTACAGCAGGCAGTGGAGGACAACACAGTGTGTTGAACTTGTTGGTACATGCAACCATCACGGTGCGAGCAGAGACAGTGATGTTTGATTGGTTCATTAGTATCATGTGTGTGGGCGTCACACATTGAATCTATAAGCCCACAATGCATCACATCGTGAGCTTATATACCGGCGAGACACCCACGCACGACACCACTAAGTACAACTCAGGTTTAATATAAGCTGTCAGTGTGGAAAGATAGAAGCACACAGCCACGCTGTAGCTGGCCATCAGCATTATCTGAGATTGAATTGCCCTCTATGGCATGGATCTAACTAACTACACAAGTCCAGGCCTCAATATGCATAACCTAATAATTAATGCATATACCTTAGCCCTTCCTTTGCATTCTGTCGCTTTACTTAATTAAATAAACAAAAGGCATAAACAAATTGGCTGAGTCCAATTTAAACATTTAATTAACGTGCCCAAGTCCAATTCTTATGTATGTCAGGTTATAATAGTTGAATAATCATAAGGGTAATAATAATAATAATCTAACAAGGAAAACTGTGCAGTTTCTTTCTTTTTCTTTTTCCCTCCCAAGGCTGGCTTGGCCGACAGAACACTGTGCTACATTAGCTAGCGAGCCTATCATCGGCGCAGCCAGTTTTTGAATGATGAGTCTGCTACAGGAGCCAACAGCTGTATGTGCAAATCATGCATATAAATCAATTACCGGGGCCCTATGTACTTTAAATGCACCCATTAATTAAGCAATGTCAGGCACAATGAACCGTGAAGTTCATTACATTTTTAGCATTCAAACCCGGGATTATTTTAAGAGTGCGCGCGAGAGAGGGAGAGAAGACGGGTTTACCTAATGATTAGCCCCATAGCTCAATGTCGGGCCGACGCCAGCGGAGATTCTGAGGGAGAGAAGGTGTTGGTGTGGAAGAGACAGACAACACGGCAGACTAGAGAGCTGTCTCAGCAAAGTGGCAAACATGGAAGAGTTGATCAAAAGGAAAACATCTAACAACAACAACGGCGGCAAGGAGCGCTTCACGCTTGCACACAGACAGACACGCAAACACATGCACGCATACATGAACAGTACTGTACATGTACCACTACAAGCATGCACACATTGCACACACATACACCTGCTAACGCATGCACGCACGCACGCACGCACGCACGCACGCACGCACGCACGCACGCACGCACGCACGCACACTTGTAAGGTCTGCCTGCTGGGTTGAAGCAAGTCGACTGTAGCTGTTGAAGCACAAATGCACCACACAACGGTGGCATCAGTGACCGGTCAACATTTGAATGCATTTGCTTGGCCTATCAGTGAAATGCAGAGGTGACGTGCATAGGCCTATACGCATGCACGTGTCAATCGCACGCGTGTGTTTGTGTAAGTGCATGCGTGCGTGCTTTCCTTTGTCCTGACCTCTGTGCGTGCGTGCGTGCGTGCGTGCGTGCGTGCGTGCGTGCGTGCGTGCGTGCGTGCGTGCGTGCGTGCGTGCGTTGTCGTGCCAGGCTGCAGTGTGGTTCAAGTTGTGCTGTGAGATGATGATGTGGAGTTTGGGGAAGGGGGGGAGTGAGTGAAGAGGGGGGGGGGGGGGGAGTGAGAAGAAGCTGAGCCCAGCTGCCTGGCATGAAGCAATGACCTCTGCATAATGAAAGATGGGGACAACATCTCCCACTCATTACAAGGTTCCACGTTGTGACAAGATTTGCATATTCATATATTTTTTTCCTCCTCCTCCTCCTCCTCCTCCTCTTCCCTCCCTCCGTTTTTCCCCCCTTCTTCTTCTCCTTCCTGTGAGCAGGACATCTGCCTCCCTGACACCACTCTGGAGGAGAGGGAGAAATAAATAAATATGTGTGCACGGAGGCACATGATCCATCCAGATGCCACAGGAATATGGCACGATGTTGACATCTCCGTATACGCGCCCGGCCGTGCATGTGTGATGCTTTCCGTGCGGCTTAAGCACCAGAGAATCACTTTCGGGGTCAACGGAGAAGAATACAGCTCGGTCACAAAGACCTGACGCGGGGTCCACGCAGGAACGTGTATCTGCTTTGCATATCGTTCTACTGCCGCTCCACCGCCGACTCGCACGCCATTTTAACGGCGGTACGCTGGAAACACCACAACGTTGCACATTACCATATACAGCTGGGGCGGATTTGAAATGCACGGCACAGAGGGGTAGACGAAACGGACATGTTGCGGAAAACGGTTTAGACAGGTTTCATGGGGAGAGACATCGACACATGGTGTGTTATCAATCAGCTTCAGCGCCCAAATAGCTGGCACTGTTCAACATTTTGTTGTGGAAAGAAAGTATAGCCCTCCACGCTGCAAAACTGCAGTAGGCCTACAAACGACAACATGCAGCACCACATAATGTTTTTGAGTAGATCTGACATTGGAACATTTGCGTATGCCCAAGTCAATAATGTGTATTAGTGTTGACTAGAGGTTTACTGTGCGTGAGTATTTCAACCGCGGCACGTACAGTATGACTGAAGCTGTTACTGCAGAGGAAATTACTTTACGTGTTCAACTTTAGACATGTCGGAATGCCCACTGCACAAAGGTTCCTTATTCATTTAAAAGAAAGTAGCAGAAACATGTTACTTGCTGATGATGATTTTGTACATTACTCAGACACGAACGAGAAACTATTCTAGACAATATGAAGCTAATATTTGAACTCCATGTGCCTTCCAACGTGCCTGATGGATATGACAGGTTTTCTCTGATCAAATGCAACAACAGACGGAACACAAACTCATTCCTGGCTGTAACTTGACATAATTACATTTCAACATCAAACGGAGGCTCGCCATAGATGTAGCAAAAGGTAAATACGCAATGTTCTTCATCAAAAGAAATTCTTCAGTATTTACCGCAGAAAGAAACTCATCACGGAAAGAAAACAAGAAATAGTAAAACATATAAGAAACAGGGATTTGTCTCCCTTTTATTTTGCCAGTTTGGAATCCTTTAATTCAAATGAATCGGGCTGAGCTGCGGCCCCCCAACCCTGCCCGGAGAGTCGCCGACCCCTGCATGTACGATCACTGACGCGCTTCTCAATATACAAAGTGTTTTTTCTTCATTTCTTTAATAATGCCTACACCTCAAGCTGAGGGCTACATCAATATAGAATTAGGCAAAGACGTTATAATATATATATTTTTTCTTTTTATGTATTATATTTCCCCCCTCATCTGGAAGCCCTCTCTCTCCGGCAACATCCCCAGGTTGGATGGGGCTTCTATGCAGATGCTGGCGCTTACTTCAAAAACTTTGCCTCTCCATTATGATAGCTCTGCAAAAACATGAAAAAAAATTAAATAAATAAAGGCTTTCTTTTAACTTAAATCAGCAAATGTGTGGCGCAGAGACCTAGCGGCGTGTTTTCTCACCCCCCAGAAATAACTGCTTGCAGGGATCGGTTTGAAATTTAAATTGTGGTGAAAAATGGTGTTTGTCATTAGCAATCAAATATTTGAACCATTGGAATACCTTTTGTTCCCCGCGTAAATATCCCCCCCATACCCCCCACCATGTTTCTCCTCCCCCCCCTCCCCTCCCCCAAGTTGAATAGTTAAGAATTTTGCGCAGGGCATGCTTCTCTTGAAGGAGAATTGCAAAGGTGATGACTCTCTCACAAAAGCGAGCGAGCGTGCACACACACACACACACACACACACACACACACACACACACACACACACACACACACACACACACACACACACACACACACACACATGCAGAGAGAGAGAGAGAGAAATGATGTGCCTTCATCAGAATTTATGGACGATGTATTAACATATCAAAACAAACATGGAGTCCGGTGGAATATTTATGATTCTTTGTTGTGCTGATGTTTCATTCAACTGTGTGACCCCACAGGCTGAGAGAGAGAGAGAGAGAGGGGGGGGGGGGGGGGACAAACATGATAGGGGAAAGACTCAAGAGAGAGAATTGAAGGGATTAAAGGTGCACTAAGTGATTTTCTACTGTTAAAAATAAGTGTTAGACAGTTCTATATTCTGATAGTACTCATTGCTACAGTGTGTTTGATCAGTAACAGGAGTCTCCTCTGGCTCTCCAGCTCTTTAGAAAAATGAAAATACGAATTTCCCAAACAAGTGAAATTGGAGGTGAATCACACAAAGAAATGAGAAGACAAAAATGGAACTGGAACAGTATAAAATTGAAGCTGATGAATTGGTACTCTTTCCCTGATTTGGGATGAAATTGACAATAATTGGAAATGTATTTTCTGTTTGTTAAAGAGATGGAGAGACGATGTATTTTTACTGAACAAACACTCTATAGCAAAGATTAAGAGCTTTAACATTATATAAAAAAAAGTTTAACAATCACTTACTCTACCTTTAAGGCAAGACGAGAGCAGAGAACACAGGATATTCTTATGAGAGAGAGAGAGAGAGAGAGAGAGAGAGAGAGAGAGAGAGAGAGAGAGAGAGCAGAGCTTCCTGTCCCCTCTGAATGTCAGCGTGTCTGTTCAGCGTTCATTTGAGGGCTGATTGAATTGGGGGGTGTAGCACTGTCACTGTTAATGGAGTGATCTCTAATTGGAGCGGGCTCTGGATAATGTCTCTGTACACAGTCCGGTGTTAAGAGTCTCATATGAATCCTGCCTAATGCTGTGTAGCAGAGTGGCTCAGAGCCTCTGCCTGATGGCCTCAAAATATAATATATAATATCTCCCCCAGCCCATAGGGATATCCCTTTGGTCTATTGGTAAAGATGTTGGACTTTCACGCGGGAGACCCGAGTTTGAATCATGGGTGTCACAGCTGCATGGGAAAAGCACATGCACATACATGAGCACACAGTGGTGGATAGTAAATAGGTACCTTTACTTGAGTACTGTTAGAAGTATAGATTTTATGGAGTATCTTTTATTATTTTTTTTTTATCCAAGCACATGACTTTCACTCTGCTACATTATTATGGTGGGCCTACTTTTGACTACACTACATTTCTAGGAAGGGACTCTTGGGACCCAAACCTTAACCCATTTAGGCCTGACGTCGAAATAAAAAAAACGTTCGCTCTGAAAGAATATATATTCAAAGATTTGTGCCGCATTTTTACGATTTTTCAAAAATAGCTAAAGTAATAACATAATGCTTAGTTAAAACTCAAAATATGATGAATTAACCATTTAAGTCCTATTTCAAATGTATTGAGAACAGCCGATCTACAATTAAGCTCACACCTCACTATTTTGCAAAAGGTAAGATCAATACAATACAGCAATGCATTGATATTAAAAAGGAAATGTACTTTGTAATTTGGACTTTTGAATACTTTGTCCTGCACCACTGCATACATTCCATACAGTCAGGCCTCAATGTGCATTTGTGTACAGTGGAGGTTAACAATGTAGACTCACCACTGCTTTCCGCTAAGCGTTTCATCTTCTTGCATAACGACAGCTTCCAGACCACGCATCTAGAAATGCAGACCAGTGGCGTGCACAGACATTTAGAGGGGCAGGTACTCAAGTGGAAAAAAGGGCACTTTGTGCAGCGCGTGGAACCGGCCGGTTGCCTTAATAGTGTGAGATTTATAGATTGTGGGGCCTAAATAATATATTAGAAGCTTTTTATCAAGAATTGATCAATGTTACCATGGTCCACATACTGTACAGTGTAACTGTACAAAAAATAATAATAATAAAAAATAAAAATAAAATAAAACGTTTTTTTTTGTTTCTAAAGGGCACATTGCCAAAAGGGCACCCCCTAGTGTCTATCTGTGCACGCCACTGATGCAGACCTTTACTTTCTCTTCATTACCATTGTTAGGCTGGAAGACCTGCATGCATTTATATCGGTTGGAGACAGATCAGAAGCAGTGTGTGTGTGTGTGTGTGTGTGTGTGTGTGTGTGTGTGTGTGTGTGTGTGTGTGTGTGTGTGTGTGTGTGTGTATTGCTGTACGCGGTGTGCGCTATACGCAGGCCCTCGGGTCATGACTATGATGGTTTATACATGGAGGTGGAGGAGCAGCAACTTCAAGGCCAAAGTAAGGTGGGCTGCAGATAACGAGGAGCCCGAATGACCAGCGTCCGTCGCCATCTTCCCAGGACCCAGAAGTTGATCCGTAATGGCTGCCCATAAAAGAGAATCATCATCAATGAAAATGACAGGTTATTAAGATCCGATTTTAGGGGAGGGCTACGGGTTTAGCATGACAGGTTAGCCATCTATAAAACCTTTACGGCAAAGGCACTGGGAGACACCGCCTGGCCCCATCTTTCCCTGTGCCTGGCGCCACAGACACATGCTAATAAGATCACAACCTTTAATTAAGCAATATGTGTAAGTAGGCGGCCATTATGGCCTGATTTGTGGGCTACTTCATTACGCCCAGCACCGACCGGCGGACACATATTCAATACAAATCAAGCTGGCCTGCATATTATCCCATTTAATGTGGCTCCGATATTGATATTTTATCACCTGAAGTTCTGATTAGTGACTTTTAGGATCTTCATTTGTCATGGTGGCCGGGCACCCATAACGACGTGCATTCGTTGGCCGGTGTCCGACCGTTACTCATCGTTGTTTATTGGGTAACAAATGGCCTGTCGGTTCAGATAAAACACTATTTAGGCACTCTGGATTTACTGCAATATTATGGTGGACTAATACAACGCAAATAAAAGGTCAAATGCAGGGCAGAGTTCATGAATGAAAACCAGGGTAATGTGCAAACATTTTACACTGTTCACCATTGATGCACAAGTCTCACTAAAATGATTAGTCTATGTCCCCACACATTTAAATGTATACTAGATGAAGTGTGTGTTCATTTAGACATACCAGTTCTATTCACATACTGTAATGCAGCGAGTGTGCAAAACATAGTCCATCTATAAAGTGTAACATTTATTATAATCTTTTATCAAATAACACTGTTCAAATGCTGTTCATGTCACAGTCAATAGCAGCAATTTTCTATTCTCTATACCTCTGTTCCTCGAACAGAGGTATCTAATATTTGTTCTAATATGTTCTAATATTTAACATACTAATTGAGTCATTATTGTCAGTTATATAACAGTTTGACAACGATGTCGCTGAACAACTGCATTCCGCCGACCTCCAATGTGACAGGACGACTTACTAACTCTCACTGCCGGCGGCTTATTGGCTGAGGGCTTGGCAAAGCGACACTGGAGCCACACCCACTTCCTCCTACTGGTTCAACGCGATGATGCGACCCTGAGGGGACACACAGAGGCCATCGGTAAACACAGACAACAGTTAAAGAGGTTTACACAAGGAAGAGGGCGGTAGAGAGGGGCAGTTTTAGATCATTATCCACGTCTGCACATGGAGATGATGACAACGATGCAATGTGGACAGCGTGCGCACATGTGTGCGCGTGCGTGTGGGTGTGTGTGTGTGTGTGTGTGTGTGCGAGTGTGTTTCTGCAAGTGCGTGATCACGGTCGCATTTCACACTGTGGGCGTTTGGGGGACTCACGCCAAAAGGGCTTCTTCCTCTTCCGTAGGCGGTGGGTGGTTTTTAGGCCCTCCTCCTCTTCCACCTTGTGTTGGGTAGACGGCTGCCCTGTGCGGGGTAACGTCCTGGGCATAGCAGCGTCCACCCCTTCTATGTCTCCAATCACCTTCAAAGGAAAGCGTACAACGCGCTAATGAGACAGTTACTAACTCCAACTGTTTTAGAACACGTTTCAAGGACCCGGGGACTGTTTGTGTGAATCAAGCAGTGCGCGAGCGAACAGTCCCACGGCGTTACAGTACAGTAAAGTGCTCTAGGAGAGGTTGAACCTTTTAGTTGACAAAGACCGAGATTGGCAGCAGACGTGCCCTGTTCCTGGAGGCCTACAAGCAGTGTTGTAATCCAGAGTCTCTGGCTCTCTTCAAGTGCACGTACGCACACACACAGTATAGTGCACGTAGCCTACAGTACTCAGACAGTACACTAGTGGTATAATAGTTCATCTACACGCAGGGGTGCCCAAAAGGTAGATCGTGATCTACCAGTAGATCACAAAGGCTGTGCAGGTAGATCACACAACATGCCCCTATAATATTTAATTTAAATATTAAAAATGAATGAAGGTGACTTGATTGCTTGATGAGTGTTGCTGTGATGGCATTACAAATGAAATACAAAAAGTACCTACCTATTCCATTTCCCCCCCTCTATTTCCCATTCAAATGCATTTGTCTTATATGTAACGCCAACTCCGCTATTCCAAAGCCCCCTCAGGTACATATTTAAACTATTTTCAGCGATAATACATTATTTCGGTGGGTAGGTCATGTTCAGCTGGTCATTTTGAAAGTAGCTTTCAAGTCAAAAAAGTGTGGGCACCCCTGCTACAGCATCTACTTTGTGAGGCTTTTTAAAGAGATTCCATGTAGAGGTTAAAAAGGAGTGAGCCAAGTGCATATCTGGGGGACCCTAGTTAAAAAAACATATAGGTTTTAACTTTGGTTAAAAATTCCATAAGGTATCTTACTGTACATGCACTAACTCTCTATCCGTCTGGCATATTAAAGCTATTGAGTAGCGACTGGCACTATACAATTTACAATTCAGGCATTTAGCAGATAAACCTACACGAACAACACATGGTAATACTGTAGGTATGATCAAATGCATAGAAATAGTAATCTAGGATCACAAGTAGACTAAGAAGAACCTATTATCTGTCTAACAGTAGAATATCTGTACACAGAAACTAAGTATAAACTATAGAATGATATGTCTGCATAATGTAAATTACATATTTTAGCCTTTCCATACGCCTGCAAGGTCATCACGGCTAGGGCAAGTCCTACGGGCGTAACTGCAGAGTGTATACTATACGTGATCTTACTCAAAAACATTTTCCAAAGCATACCGTACCACTTTTTGTTTGTTGTTTTTGGAATAATTGCAAGATTTTGTTTGTTTTGTTTGATTTAGTTAATTGATCATTCCTGATTATAAACCCACCATTACAGTTCTCTGCCGAGCTGGCTGACAATTCTGTCAGTATGAAGAATTTATGGATGTTTGAATTATATATTTTATCCAGTATCCATGCACTATTTTCAGCTAAACCAAGCTGTCCGTTCAAATGCACTGAAACATTGTTGTATTGAATTGTATTGTATTGATAGATCACCAATTTTAACAATACCTGCTCAGGGACTACAGATGGATATGATCTCTTTGCTAACTCTGGCTCATTTACATTGATGTGAAAACTGAAATGTCGAATAATGTGCATTATTGTCCCTGGTAAATAAATCAAATACAACATAGGCTCCAATGGCTTCCTCAAAAATCTAACAAATATGGTTTGGGAAATGCCAGACTATGCCAAATATGGTCCATAATATATGATATCACAAACATAATATAGAACATTATTAATATTGTTCATATTATATGATAAACAAAAATATTAGCTGGAATATTTCCCTTGCCACAAACATGCAGGTCCCTGCAGCTTTTGAGCTATAAAGTTGGCACAGGGAAATTACACAGATAGAGCAGCAATTGAGCGAACTTGAAAAATGTGCCACAGAGTGCTTCTTCTTTATCTAAAACTAGTATAAACTTGCCGGATAATTACATGCAGTGTACTTTTGTAGAAGGTCCTCCTGCTAAGCAGATATGGCTGCCAGGGAGGCATTAATCTCTTCATGTAACATACATAGCCAAGGACATTCCCTGTCTCTCTTCTTCTCTCTTCCCCTGTCTTTCTCTCGCATGCGTGCTCTCTCTCGTCGCACGCACGCACGCACGCACGCACGCACGCACGCACCCACGCACGCACGCACGCACGCACGCACACAAACACACACACACACATGCTCACGCACACACACAGCGCATGCACTTCCTGTATAAATCATATTCATATTTCGGAGGGCTGCCGATGACCTCACGGCAAATGAAGCGTGGGTCCCCGGCTCCGCAGCGGCAATCAAACGCGCTGCGGAGTAATTACAAAAGAGGGGCAGGAGGGAGAATTGATGCGGTTTGTCAATTAATGTTGCTTGGAGGTGTTTTTGGAAAGGTTAACTTCTTCATATTCTCTGCATGTTAAATTAGGTCAATATTGGCCCGGCAAGGAGTCATGGCGGTGTGTGTATGTATGTATGGGCGGCTGAGTCATGGAACGCCAGGGCAAATTGTTAATGACAGATTTGATTGCATATAATGCCAATGAAGTGTCCCTTATATGAAATACATTTTAGCTGAACTCTCCTCCTCCTCTTCATCATCCTATCATGGGCATTAACGGCACTGAATTAAGGAAGGAAAGTCGATTCTCTAGTTCCATTTTTGCTGCAGTTTGCATCAGTCAGGCAACAAATTCAAACCAGTCCGGTTTAATGCAATTAAACGTACTGCGGTTAAAACACCTCCTGTCTATTAATAGACAGAACAGCCCTGGCTGGTAAAGCTGCTATGGTCTCTTCAACAGACGGAGAAACAAAGGGTGGAAAAGAGCAAGCAAAGAAACAAAACTGCGCAGAAAAGTCTCGTTTCTTTTAAACTCCGTTCTGGATGCTTATCATCAGCGTTTTTTCCGAACCATAAATAATTTGGCAGAGAGAGGTAATATTCAACCCGGCAGAGCCTTAGTTGTGCATCTTTAATGGAAGTTTTACAGAAGCCCAGCCAGTTTCCGCATATGGAGGAGAGGAGAAGACGAGGAGAGCACAGTTGGCTTGTCTTATCTTTTTATAAGTCCATCGACACTTAAACTAGAGCCCGCGAGGAAAAGAGACACGGGGAGACATAAACCCACTGTGGTTTTAGGGGGGGAAGATAATGACTTTGCCTGCATTAATTTCTTCGTCAGCCATCTTGTTCCTTCAGACAGAGTGGTTATTATGGGGGGGGCCTCTCTGAAGGGCCTCGCTTGTATAGATGCATTTCCCCTACATCATTCTGGGCCCAACAGTTGTTGTTTTGTGAGATGGCAGCTGGGGAACATCTGTTTATAGGCAATGAGAGTTTGAAAAGCTGCCCCTCGCTTTACCTTTAATGTCCTTTATTGTATGCATGCTGATGGGAATGCAGCCTTAACTTTTCCTATTGTTGTTGTTCAGTGGGAACGTTCTTTCTTCCTTGGTCAATAGATGCTTGCCTTAGGCAGAGTGACATGATGGATCATTAATATTACCGTTCTTTATGTAGAATTCAATATGACGGTCGGTAAAAATAGAACGAGAACAAAAGCAAAAGGAGTTCATCATTGTGTTATTTCAGCTAGACGGCCGCAATTTCCCAATGACTCGACCAACTCAAATGAGAACACGTACAACTGCCGGATCGGTATAGACGACCAGCTCCAGTAATAATGGAATAAACAACAGAGAAAACTATGAATATTCAGCGTTCACATGACTCCCCACATCGTCTCTCTCTCTCACACTCTCCACCAATACAAACAGAGGACACACCTAACTGTTCCATTCACCGCAAACACTGTCTATAGCTCAGGGCAGCACTTCCAGGGCTTGCTTTTTGAGGTGTTCGTTTAGACTAATTTCGGGTGTAAATTTGTGAGTATTATGCAAAGCTACCGGCCCCTGGAGCTGTGGTCATATTAGTCTAAGGTAGGACGCCAGTCCTCCGGGGCATAGGTGTCCAGGACACCGCAGTTGAAAACAGGGCTTTTTAGTGGAAATTAACCATGCGTCAATATTTCCTCAGCAAACAGAGCGACTACTTAAGTAAGTAGCAGGATTACACCCTTTAACTGACTCCAGCAGAGTGTTACATGTCTCATGTGTTGTTGCCGGATTCAAATGAAGACGAATAAAAGTGCCATCGCCCTGTCGTCTCGTTGTTTCAACTTCAATCATGACATGCATACTAGCACAGGCAGAATGAACACACATACAAATGCATGTGATTAAACAGTCATATAGGCTATACAATATGATATAAATGCTAATGAATCACTTACAAGCTCACTACTTCGTAACTAATACTTAATTGACCAGGGTCGGCTCTGTACTTGGTCTGCTCTTTTTTTCCTCTACTGGCAAAGAGATATTATCTCTTTGCCAAAAACAGCAAGCTCACAACTTGTCATTGTTGTGAGCTTGTAGATTGGATTTCCGGCGAATGCTCCCCCCCAGCAGTATAGGCAACATGGACGCCACCGGCTTCTCCAACTGTAGGTCCTTGCCTGTTCAGTTGCTGCCACCAAAGGCGTAACGTGTGTGTGTGTGTGTGTGTGTGTGTGTGTGTGTGTGTGTGTGTGTGTGTGTGTGTGTGTGTGTGTGTGTGTGTGTGTGTGTGTGTGTGTGTGTGTGTGTGATCCATCGACAGCACACCGGGAATTCTCACCCTAAACAGTAAAAAGGATTAAACATAATTTAAAGATGGAGTGCCGTGATTCTTTTCCACCCTAAAACATGATCATCAGGTCTTATTGTTATATAAGGAGGTATACTTTTTTGTAGTGTACAGTATTTATTAAAATGGGTGGTGATGGGTGGTGAATGGTGATCCACCTGAACTGAAGCAGCACCCACAGCTGTAGTTGTATGATAAAAGGGGAGGGGTTATGGGAGGGGCTGATAGTGTGATGTCACTATATTACTGTTTATTTCATTGGCCCGTTTGACTGTCAAGGGTTCAGCCTCCAGGAAGAAACCCTAAATACAAAGTTAATACACCATTGCACATAAAAACGACCCCAGGGTGTCTAACCTCATAGACACATGAAAAACTGGAAAAATACAAAAAATTTGGCACTCCCTCTTTAACATAGCCGCTGTCTGAGTATCTTCACAAGTTCACAGTCTAAATGGCAAAATGATTATTATATACACAGTTCTTAGAAGGAAAGACGTGTGTGTGTGTGTGTGTGTTTGCGCGTGCGTGGGTGCATGCATGCATAAATGCGTGCTCGTAGCATTCTGCTGGTCTGGCTGTAAATAATTCCTCCCCATATGTCTGTTTCCATATACAGGTCTAGAGGCCACACACACGCACACGCACACGCACACGCACCCAGCACACACACACACACACACACACACACACACACACACACACACACACACACACACACACACACCACCGTCCAACTAATAGATATGCCATGCCGTGTGTTTACACACATACGTGGGCGCACACACACACACACACATGCACGTGCGCACACACACACACACACACACACACACACACACACACACACACACACACACACACACACACACACGCTCATCATTACTCAAATTATGACGGAGAACCATTAGAACGCGACAGAGCCTCAAAGCTAACTGTTAGCACACATAAATCTACCCCCCTCCCACCTGCCCCCCTCTCACTCTGACACCCAAACTTTGAAATATTAATTTTGTTGGGATGATCCAGGTTTCTCTTGAGGCACAGAGAGAGAGTGAATGAGTGAGACAGAGAGAGAGAGAGAGAGAGAGAGAGAGAGAGAGAGAGAGAGAGAGAGAGAGAGAGAAAACGAAAGATGAGAGCAATGGGAGTTAATTCATATGCTAGCAGTTGTGACAAAAGCCAAATCTCATCTGTGTGCTACTTTTAATTAGGCAACAATCTGTGCATCAGTCTGTTACTGGCCTGACTGTCTTCGGGGTGGAAAGGGGGGGGTGGGGGGGGGGGGGGTGTATATGTGTATATTTATGTGTGTGTGTGTGTGTGTGTGCGTGCGTGCGTGTGTGCGTGCGTGCGTGCGTGCGTGCGTGCGTGCGTGCGTGCGTGCGTGAGGAGTGTGTGCGTGTGGAGTGTGTGTGTGTGTGTGTGGGGGGGAGGGGGTTGTGCGTGAGAAGTTACAACTGCAAAACCAATTACACTGCAAAGTATATGCATGGAGCAGATCTGGTCAGCCATGTTGCTCCATTGCCGTTTGTATACAGGAGGGCGCGGGTGTCGTATGCTGCTGTGGTGCATCCTAAATGGTGACGACAGGGACGTGCACACATAGACATCAAACTGGGGGCTTCAGCCCCTGCCCTTTTACCCGTCTGTAAAACAACTGCCCTCTCCAGACCACGAATGCAGCATTTACTATGGTGAAAGAACTGCAAATGCCACACCTTTCCATGCCAATGATCAGAAGTCTCCTGAACTTGAACACAGCATTTTGCGTTGAACAAATTTGTTTAGAAATCCATGTCGTACACCGCATCTCCACTAGCCAAAGAGTGCTGGGTTGCGATGACCCTGACCCTGGGATCTCTGGGTAGCTAAACTACCAGCCCGGGGCTTGGATAGGCCTCTCTTCCCAACCCCACAAGAGGCGATCTCTTTGGGGAAGGAGCTAACGGCTAACCCAGCCAAGCCCAGCGATGCTAGGCTATAAAAATGATCCGAGTCATTCAGCAAACATTATAATTATTTATTTAGGATGGAATAGTGTATACGTCATAACACCACAACGACGATGATGATGATTTCACATTACTAGCAAACGTTTAGGATGGAACATGTATACGTTATGCTAGGCTATAAAAATGATCAGTCATTCAGCAAACGTCATAGTTATTTATTTAGGATGGAACATGTATACGTTATGCTAGGCTATAAAAATGATCCGAGTCATACAGCAAACGTCATAATTATTTATTTAGGATGGAACATGTATACGTCATAATACCACGCCGATGATTATGATTATTTCACATTACTAGTAGCGAGTTATTGAACAAAACTTGGCGATAGAGGAAAATGACGATGATGACGATGATGATGATACTTTTTCAGATTTCAGCGCGAGTGATGGTGACGCGAGTGATGGTGACGCTCTTGATGACCAGCAGTATGTCGTCTCATCTCGTGTGGCAGGTAAAGCATGAACAAAATGGACTCTTTCTGTATATTTTATTTTTTGTCACTTGGCTGCTATGAGACAATTCAATGTTGATTTAGATCAGGTGAACTTGTTTGAGATCAATGACTAGCATGCGTTTTACTGTATCTATGCGTGATGAGTTATTTTTTTAACTGGACAACCTCGTGGCCTCGGTAAGGAAGCCTTCAGAATAACACTCGTGTTTATCATTTCATATCTCAGTTTCTCAGAGTATAAAGTGTGTAAAAACAAGCAGGCTAAAAGATGAAGCTCTACAAGCTCACAATGCATTGCATGGTTGATTTAGGCCTACAAAAATGTGATTTTATAAGACTTTTTTTTCTTTTTACTGGTTCATAGACCTTCCTTGTGGGCAAGAGCGTGGCAGTCGCAGCGCTAGAGCAAGGAGAGTTACAGCTGGCCGTGGAGAGAGCCGTGGTAATTTACAGAAGCCATCAGAATTAGAGTTCTCATCGGGCCTGAAAATTAAGGCCCGGCCCTACCCTACCCTAACTGGGTCGGCCCGAGGCCCGGCCCGACCCTAACAATTACCATAATGTCAGGCCCGAAAACCCGAAAAAGCCCGAGTGAAAAAAAAGAGAAAAAAAGGAAAAAGAAAAATGCCACTATATGGCCGCGGCGCCGTGGATTATTGAGACGACCGTGTCAGAGAACGCACTAATAGTCTAGTCGCCGAAATAAAGGATTTATGTAACTCAAGTTAATTGGCTGATAATGTTCCATTTTCAACATTCTAATGGTTTCCAGCAATTTCCAGGGGTGAGTAAACATCTTCTGAATCAAAGTAGCAGCGATCCTCTGAAGTGACGCAGTTAATTATGTCCAATAGGCTACTGGGAATATTATGACAATTGTCAACTTGGCTATAATCTACTAGGTTACTGTATAGTTTACATTAATCATTGCCTCTCAAACCCACATACCACGCGTAATGTGCGTTGCCTAACCAAAATAACAGACATACAAACCATCAACATGCCGCTCGATTGCGTGTCGAGTCTGTCGACAGCTTGCAGATCTTTTATTTTGGGCAGTGGGCACACAACGAGGCGCGCTGCGCTACGATGGGGAAATTAAATAGCTGTAGGCTACAGCGCGCTGCGATACGATATGTAAACCAAATAGCTGTAGCCTACAGTGTGACTGTAACATTACTTGGTCATCATGTAACTATATTACGTGCACGGTGCAGGCGCTTTCATAGTTATATGGAGCATTGTTACGTTTCCTTCATATATCTAGGGGTACTTAAAGGACGCAACAAGGCTGGCAAGTGAACTGTCGTTTATTCACAGTGCTTCAATAAGGTATATTCAATAGACAGAAGGTATATAGGCAATCAATGCAATAGTATGAATATATATAAACAATATGGGGATATATATATATATATATATATATATAGCTATAACCTTCTATCTAGACAACCTGTACGGACTAATAACGATAATTTCTGGGTTTCCAACCAACTTAAATATAGGGGCTGAGCCCTCTACTCGAGCCACGTCGAGTTACAAGTGTTATTTAAATTATATAATGAGAACAAAAGGCTGTATGGGGCAACCCAGGGAAACAAACAAAAAAAGACTATACCTATCCTAGATGCAAAAGAACCTTCTATCTAATCCTAACCAACAAAAGGAAAAGAATGGTTACAAATGATCAACCTATTTAAACTCTCTACTCTACCTAATGCTTAACAAAATAATGACTGTTACAAAAAGCAAGCTCCCATACTCCTGTAAATTATACCATACCACTTAAATCAAGGTGCGTATAATTACTTGTAACATCACCACAGCGAGACAGGCAAGAGATATATATAAACACTCAGGAACCTCCACACAGGTATATGGAGACCCTAGTGTTGACTTTTTACAAAGGTGTCGCTTCACAGCTCCCCTGGACAGTATGCTCTCAGTATGACAGACTGAGTCACACTGCCAACGAGCTGGCATCACAGCTGCTCTTAAGTAGTCTTCCTCTGGCCGGCCTTCTGATGATGATAGGCTCCCGTTGACGAGGTGGGCAGGTGGAAGGTAAGTCTCCGCCTCCGAGCACCAGCCAGACCTGTGACTGAGAACTGCAATCAGCACTCCATACTATGCCATATCACTATATACTATAATATCCCTATGTATCAATATAATCACCGTATAACATAATATATATATATATATATATAAATACCCCTTGTATAATATACAATATATAGAAATATGTCACGGTCTCATATATAATACATATAAATATACCATCCTCGAGTATGTAACACCCCCACCCCCAAAATCAAACAAAGTTTGACCCTATCTCTACCACCCTCTAGACAGGGCGTCTGCCATTACGTTATCTGCCCCCTTTTTGTGTCGAATTTCCAAATTGTAATCCTGAATGAGAATTGCCCATCTCATGAGCCGCTGGTTGTGATTGCGCATGCGCTGCAAGAATACCAAGGGGTTGTGGTCCGTGTAACAGACCACCGGCAACGGACTCGACCCCACGTACACTTCGAAAAACTGCAGCGCAAACAATACAGCCAAGGCCTCTTTCTCTACGGTTGCATATTTCACCTGGTATTTGTTGAATTTCCGGGAGAAATAGCAAACGGGATGGACAAGTCCACTCACGTCCTCCTGCTGCAGGACAGCTCCAGCACCCACACCACTCGCGTCCACCTCCAGGGTAAACGGGCGACTGAAGTCGGGAGCAGCCAAGACCGGCGCACTACACAGGAGAGATTTGACAGTTTCAAATGCATAACGACACTCGAGAGACCAGATAAAGGGTTTCGTAGGACTCAATAAATTGGTGAGGGGATAAGCAACGGTCGAGAAGTTTTTGCAAAACCCTCTGTAATAGCCAGCCATGCCAAGGAACCGGCGCGACTCTCGAACCGTAGTGGGAGCGGGGTAGGCGGTGATGGCAGCGACTTTAGCCTCAATAGGTCGCACCTGCCCCTGGCCTACTTGCCGTCCCAAATACGTCACGGTAGCTTTGCCGAATTCACATTTGGCTAGATTCAACGTTAACGCAGCTTTAGCTAGACGAGTGAACACTGTGTACAAGCGTTCAATATGCTTGTCCCAACTCCCTGAATAGACGATCAAATCATCTAGGTATGCATTGCAATTGGGCACCCCCTCCAACACAATATTAACCATTCGCTGAAAGGTAGCGGGCGCATTGCACATGCCAAATGCCATGACACTATACTGGAGAAAATGGTCCGGCGTGACAAAAGCAGAAATTTCAGAGGCACGACGGGTTAAGGGGATTTGCCAATAACCCTTTAATAAGTCCAGTTTAGTAACAAAAGCAGCAGACCCCAAGTTATCCACGCAATCTTCCATCCTCGGCAAAGGAAAAGCGTCTTGGACCGTCACCGCATTCACCCTCCTATAATCCGTACAAAATCTAGGACTACCATCGCTTTTAAGCTGCAGCAAACACGGGCTACTCCATGGACTAGAACTTGGCCGTGCCAGGTTATGCTCAAGGAGATACTCCGCCTCCTTCCTCAAGAGCGCACGCTTAGTTGGGTTTACGCGATAAGCGTGTTGCTTAATGGGCCGTGTAGCCTGCACATCAATATCATGCTCGAGCACAGTGGTGCGAGTGGGGATATCCCCGAATAGAATAGGGAAATCCTTCACTAACCTCATGACGTCACGTTGTTGTTCAGTGCGTAGATGAGTGAGAGTCTTAGGCAACTTAATCAGCATTTCTGAATTACAGAGGCGACCCTCGGGTGCAGGTGATGCTCGCAGCACCAACCCATCGTCCTCCGCAGCCTGTAGATCCATAGGATCACCCTGGCCATCCACACTCTCTGTAGGAGAAGAATGTGGCTCAGCCACCATTAGCCCTACTCCCCTCACATGAAATTCCTTCAACATGTTAACGTGACAGACACGGCTCTTACGCCTCCTGTCAGGAGTTCCAATCACATAGTTCGTGTCGCTGATTTTTTCCAGAACCATAAAAGGACCTGAAAACCGGGCTGATAGAGCAGAGCCCTGAACAGGCAGTAAGGCTAGGACTTGATCACCTGCCTTAAAGATGCGTCTAACCGCAACTTTATCATGACGCCTCTTCATGTCTGTCTGAGAAGCCTTCAGCCACTCTCTAGCCAGAGAACACGCTTTCTCGAGCCGACCTTTAAGTTTGTTAACAAAATCTAACACATTGGTGTCAGGAGTCACGTCAGCGGCCATCAGCTTGTCCTTCAGGACCTTAAGGGGGCCGCGGACCGTATGTCCGAACACCAACTCATTAGGAGCAAACCCTAGAGATTCCTGTACTGCGTCACGAGCAGCAAACAACACAAATGGAATCCCGTCATCCCAACTTCTTTTAGCCTCAAAGCAGTATTTACGCAACATGGATTTCAATGTCTGATGCCACCGTTCTAGCGCCCCCTGAGACTCCGGGTGATAGGCACTTGAGATCACATGGTGGACAGACAGTGTTTCCATCACTTGCTTAAATACTTTTGACAAGAAATTAGTACCCTGATCCGTTTGGATCACCTTGCAAAAGCCCCACGTAGTAAAGAACCTGGTTAGAGCTTTTAACACTGAGGTGGCAGTTATGTTGCGCAGAGGAATAGCTTCGGGAAATCTAGTAGCAGCACACATAATAGTCAGTAGATACTGATTCCCAGCCTTCGTACGAGGCAAAGGCCCCACGCAATCCACAATAACCTTTTCAAATGGTTCTCCAACGGCAGGAATCGGACAGAGCGGCGCAGCAGGAATGGTTTGGTTAGGTTTGCCCGTCAGCTGACAGATCGCACAAGTGCGACAATATTGGGAAACACTTTGTTTCAACCCCGGCCAAAAGAAGTGTTTTAGGATTCGGGAATATGTTTTTGTAATTCCCAAATGCCCCGCCCAATCATGATCGTGAGCTAACGAGAGAACCTGCTGTCGGTATGCAGTTGGGACCACAATTTGGACCACTGCGCTCCAATCTGATTCCTGTTCACCATTTGGACACCATTTGCGCATTAACAACCCTTGGTCACTAAAGTAGCCCGTGCCCTTTGTTTTAATTTCCTCTTGGCTCAACACAGCCGCTAGACATTTCTTCAATGTGGAATCCTTATCTTGTGCTTGGATAAGGCTTTCCCTGGTTACAGGCAAAATCAAATGATTTTTCCCACCCTCAGTTACCTCCCTCCCCCTGGCATTAACACTCTGCAGTTGTGTCAACGCTTCAGGAGCGGCAGACAACATTTTGTCACTTGCGAGAGCGCGCATGACAATAGAGTCAGCTAAATCAGAATCCTTCCCCGCTTTACGTGACTGTGCACGGGTGATCACACAAGCTGGAAAAGCCTTAGGATATTTCATACACAGGGGGTCGTTGGCAGTAACACATTCCACCATAGGACAGTTTATCACTTCCAACACAGGATGATATCGCAGTTTCCCACCTGCGATATCATTCCCCATGATAAATGAAATCCCCTCGATTGGTAATTCATCACGCACCGCCACATTAAAGTACCCAGAGACCAGAGCAGAATGTACATACAGCGTGTGCAAGGGCACAGAAATATATCCCATATCCATCCCTCGTATCACTACACTCGACCCGCAGGCCGTATCGCCATTCAAAGGCAGTACACCCGCTACTATAACACTTTGTTGAGCCCCAGTGTCCCTCAGCATGCGTACCGCAGTGCGCTCAACAGAATGCTGTGACACCGATACTTCGCCATCCAATACAAACGGATCATAACTGGCGTCAGGACCAGAACGTGCACCCACAAAAGCATTTCCCACACTTTTCTCCATTCTGATCAATCCCACACTCTTAGTACCATTGTGATCTTGCCGTTGTTTTGCTCTGCACTGGGCGATCAAATGCCCCACCTTTTTGCAATAATGACAAGTGCGATCCTCCCTCTGTTTAGCACCACCCCGCTCAGGCGAACGCTGAGTCTGTGCGTAATTACGCGCATCACCAGATTTGCGAGCTTTGTTTAGACTTGACTCTGGAGCATGAAACACATTCTTATGCGTCAGAACAAACTCATCAGCGAAGATAGCAGCATCCCCCAATGACGCCACTCTCTGTTCATTCAAGTGCATGCATATACTGTCGGGCAAACCCCTTTTAAACTGTTCCATCAACAGCAGTGCGCGCAGTGATTTAAAATCCATTACTTTGCTTGCTGCGCACCACCTGTCGAACAGAGCCTCTTCCTCCCGAGCGAACTCGACAAAAGTCTGGCTAGCATTTTTAGTATGCTGCCTAAACTGCTGACGATACGCTTCGGGGACTTTTTCAAATGCCCGTAGAATGCTTGCTTTGACAGTGTCATAATTCATACTATCCTGAACAGAGAGCGCGGCCATGACCTCCTGTGCTTTACCCAGCAGCTTACACTGGAGCAAAATGGACCAAACGTCCTTGGGCCAAGCGAGAGCAGTAGCCACACGCTCAAATGCATTAAAGTAGGAATCGACCTCAGACTCGCGAAAAATGGGGACTAATCCAATATGCCGTGCAATGTCAAATTTTGACGTACCTGGTGTGTCACCGAGACTGGGACCGGACCGTTGCTGGGGTGCCTGTTGGCCTGCCGATGCCGCTGCGGCCCTTGCCTTTGCCTTTTCCTCCCATTCCAACTCCATCTGCCGTATGGAAATCTGTATGTGGATTTCCTTATCCACATTCATTTTTGTGATTTTCAATTGGAACGCTCTGTCACGTTCCCTCTCTTGTTCTCGCTCTTTCTTTTTCATGCGCGCTATGCGCATCTTTATCTGAGAACTTTCCAACACGGACTTAGTAGACCCAGCTGAACCCGAGGAGGATCCCGAACCCAGGCGCGGTCGTGGGGGGTCGAGAGAGTTCTTAGACCTCACCACCGGAGGCAGTCCCACCGGGGGTGCCGTGCCCTTGTCCTCCCCCTTTTCGGACCCATCAACCCCACTACCTCCTATGGCCCCGTCGGTCCCCCCTACAAATGCAGTTGTAAGCCCATCCGCTTTTAACTCTTCGGCAGGGAACTGAGGCAAGCTAGTTGGAACATCAGGAACCAACCCAGGAATGATCAGGACACCCATCTCCACCAGTCTCGTGAACACCAGATCTTTGACTTTAGCTTTGGCATCCCCACTTTTTACCGTGATCCTATAGTGCTCCGCAATTTTTATCAAGTCTTCTTTACGACAAGTGTCAAACTCACCTATGGAGGGATCGGCCACGAACGCATTGAGATCAAAGGTTGCCATCTCCACTGCCTTATTCAAGTAGCGTAAACAACAACAAACTCACTCAGCCAGCCGTTTTCCAGAGCCCCCACTTGTTACGTTTCCTTCATATATCTAGGGGTACTTAAAGGACGCAACAAGGCTGGCAAGTGAACTGTCGTTTATTCACAGTGCTTCAATAAGGTATATTCAATAGACAGAAGGTATATAGGCAATCAATGCAATAGTATAAATATATATAAACAATATGGGGATATATATATAGCTATAACCTTCTATCTAGACAACCTGTACGGACTAATAACGATAATTTCTGGGTTTCCAACCAACTTAAATATAGGGGCTGAGCCCTCTACTCGAGCCACGTCGAGTTACAAGTGTTATTTAAATTATATAATGAGAACAAAAGGCTGTATGGGGCAACCCAGGGAAACAAACAAAAAAAGACTATACCTATCCTAGATGCAAAAGAACCTTCTATCTAATCCTAACCAACAAAAGGAAAAGAATGGTTACAAATGATCAACCTATTTAAACTCTCTACTCTACCTAATGCTTAACAAAATAATGACTGTTACAAAAAGCAAGCTCCCATACTCCTGTAAATTATACCATACCACTTAAATCAAGGTGCGTATAATTACTTGTAACATCACCACAGCGAGACAGGCAAGAGATATATATAAACACTCAGGAACCTCCACACAGGTATATGGAGACCCTAGTGTTGACTTTTTACAAAGGTGTCGCTTCACAGCTCCCCTGGACAGTATGCTCTCAGTATGACAGACTGAGTCACACTGCCAACGAGCTGGCATCACAGCTGCTCTTAAGTAGTCTTCCTCTGGCCGGCCTTCTGATGATGATAGGCTCCCGTTGACGAGTTGGGCAGGTGGAAGGTAAGTCTCCGCCTCCGAGCACCAGCCAGACCTGTGACTGAGAACTGCAATCAGCACTCCATACTATGCCATATC